>NW_007726467.1:250595-273397 GCF_000696425.1 Galeopterus variegatus
TGGTTATGGTTATTATTGCTAATAGAAAGAGCAGATTTCCTTAGGCGTATATATTTATATGTTTATTACATACATCCATTCTCCATGGAGCTAGAAATAACCTGAAAGGAGATGGGCCTACATGCGAACTGCCCGCTGGCAGCTGGCTGTCCTCTCTGCCTGTCTGACTTTCTCATTTTCCCACAGGGAACCTGCGTTACTGGCTGTAGTGGATTGAATTATGTCCCCCCAAAACTCCCTGAAGCTCAAATTGTGTCCCCCAAGTTTTATGTATTAGAAACTTGGCCCCCACTGTGACTGTTAAGAGGGTGAAATCCGGGCCGGCCCGTGGCTCACTCGGGAGAGTGTGGTGCTGATAACGCCAAGGCCACGGGTTCGGATCCCACATAGGGATGGCCGGTTCGCTCACTGGGTGAGCGTGGTGCTGACAACACCAAGTCAAGGGTTAAGATCCCCTTACCGGTCATCTTTAAAAAAAAAAAAAAAAGAGGGTGAAATCCTATTTTGGTAATTGAAAGGTAGAGCCTTGAAGAGGTGATTGGATCACAGGACCGTGCGGTAGTGAATGGATTAATAATGGTGGTCAGGGGCGTGGTTCTGAGGGCTTTAAAAGAAGAGGAGAGTCTGTCTTTCTCTCTCTCTCTCTTGCTCTCTCTGCTTCCACCGTCTTGCAGTGTGGGACCTCTGGGTCACTGTTGCCACCACCAGATGGACTTTGGACTTCTCAGCCTCAGAAACTGTACGCAATAAATTTCATGTTCTCATAAATTATCCAGTTCCAGGTATTTCTGTTATAGCAACACAAAACAGACTAATACACTGGTGAAGGCCATTGCCCCCAGTGAGGGGGACTTCCCTGCACTGGGAGAGAAAGGGGTCCAGCAGCTCCGCATTGTGTAGGGGTGCAGGCTGAAGAGGGGGTCCCAGGCCAGCCCCCAGCATCCAAGGTTGGGTCCAGTCAAGACCTGAGGGTTCTTTGAAACCAGGGGACTTCTGGCATGACTCCACTTGGCAGCCAGAAGGGAAAATTCTTTACTGGGCAGCCCTTCCTCTCAACCCAGGCCTGGAGGGACTTTAGGAAGCTGGTGGAGCTTCCTACTCTGGCACTGTCCTTAGCCGGCTCCTGAGGCCTCATGTCTGGCCCCAGCCGCCTCCCCTCCCGGCCCTGAGCTTTCTGGTTGGGGGAGAGTGGCTGGCTGACTGCTGCTGTTTAAAAAAAAAAAAAAAAAAAAAAGAGGTGAATTCAATTAGGCTGGAACAAGCCCCACCCCTCCCAGATCTGGTCAGTTTCCCCTGGCACACTCTCTGACCACACACATGCCTGTAACATTCCAGCAGGGACTAGGGAGGGGAGGCTCAATCTGGTCAGGCACAAGGGACACCCTTGAGGTCACAGTGAATCTGTCCCTGACCTCCACCAGCCAAAGGTAAGCCCATCTGAAATACCTCTACCTGAGGTGTCAGGGACAAGTGCTCACCATGGCCTGGGGACCTCTGGGCCCTCACGGAACCCTGTCCCTGATGCCACCCCTTCCTGGAATTATCTCATCTCTCACTCCCACTGAGCAGATGTGCCCAGACTCCCTGTTCCTGGAGGCTGCATGTAAGCAAGGGGAAGCCCCTGAGCCAGCACAGTTTGGGCTGGTGCCAGATTGGTGGGTCCTGACATTGAGGAGCCTGTCCTTGCACCCACTGCTGGGTCACTGAGGCACCGGGCCAAGCCACGGAGGGCAACCCAGATTCTAGTCCTGGCCCACTGCTGACCTAGGCAGGCGCCACTGCCCCTGGGGCTCAGCCTTGCCCACAAATGGGGATGATATGCCTGTCCAGACAAGGCCTGGAGCCTCCAGGCACCTGCCAGGGGACACTTTGTTGCCCACCAGCTGGCCCGGCATCAGGCTGGAGGCTCCTGGTATGACCAGCTAGAACCCCGGAGGGCAGAGGCCACCCCCTAACTCTGCTGGGTCACTGCCCACCCCTGAGTGGGGACAGTGGGAAGCCCTGGAGGAGGCCTGGTAAGGGACTGAAGCAATGGCCCTGGATGAAGAGCAGATACTGGAGAGGGTGACTACATCTGAGTCCTCTCCACACAACCCTGCTGCCACCCAAGAGGCAGAAAAGACCCTCCTGACAGTGGGCAAGCAGTGGATCTGGCCCCACAGCAATCAGGGGCAGAAACAGGGTCATATAGGGGTAGCACAGCCTCATCCAGTGCAGCCCCTTCAGGTAAAGGGGCTCCCCTTGGGTCAGGGGCACTGGGGGCCTATTACGCTCAGCTCCCTGGGCCTAGACCAGCAGAGATGAGCGGTCCTGGCTCTGGGTGGTTTCCACCCCACCCCTTGGTCAAGTGCCCAGGACAGAGGATGACACTCTGCAGGAACCGCTCTGGGGGCAGGGGTCTGGGGTGAACTCACCATCCTGTCCACTTCCTGGAGGGGAGCTGGGAATTGGCTAGCTAGGAGGCAGTCGGGGAGGAGGAAGAACTCTATAGGGATGGCCTCGGTGGGTGCACGAGTCACTTAGCAGAGCAGGGAGGCCCTGGGGACCTCAGGAGAAGCATGCCCTGCCCTGGATGGGAACTTGACAGTCTGCAAAGCTCACCCATCCCTGCCTCAGGAGCCTTCCCAGTGGCCTGTGGGAGCTATGTTCTCATGTCACCACATTCAGAGGAGGGGGCCGAGGGCGCACAACCAGCTGCACAGGTCACTGGGCAGCCAGGGCACTCAAGGACCCTTCTCTCTGCTGCACACCCAGGCTCTGCTCTCACCTTGGGCAGCCCCTTCAGCAACTGCCTGAGTGTGGCTCCCCCAAGGCGCCACAGGCAGGGGGACAAAGGGCTCCTCGGGGCTCAGACTCGCCACTTGTACGCACTCTCCAGTGCAGTCGCGGTGGCTGTTCGCTGCACAGGCCAAGGTTGAGTGGGGCTGAAACCCACCCGCGCCCTGCCAACCTGGCCTGGGCCTGCAGAAGTGTGTCCACCCTACTTTGCAGAGGGCTCTGCTGCCTGAATTTGGAGCTGGGTCCCAGTAGCATGAAAGATGTGGACGCCCCCCCCTGGCCTGCAGGGGCCCTCCCACCCTTTGACCTGGGCAACCTGCTACAACCCACTCCCAAGGTGGGACATGGCGGAGGTGGGCACAGGTCAAGTGAGGCTCCCTGAGCCGGCCCATCCTCAGCTGGCCAGACTGGCACAGGGTTCAGAGCACCCTCACACCCAGAGCTGGCCGTTCTTTTTATTGGCCCCAGTTTTAGGCAAGATGCCGAGGCTCAGAGAAGTGTGACTTGCCCATGGAGGACCCGCCCCCCACGCCTGCACTCCCCACTGCTGCAGGGTGGGGCGGGCTGGTGTGTGTGCCTGGCTGGACAACAAGCACCCACCCTGGCTGCCAGGATGTTCAGGGAACACAAGTCGTGGCTTTTTGGATATCTCCACCCCTCGACAGGTCGCGTCACATTACAGAATCTCTGCATTCCTCAAATTTGGAATTTGAGGGTTGCAGGGTCACCCTCTGCTCATCAAGGGTCTCCCCGATCTTTACCATTGCCGCCCTCCAGCAATCAGGGCTTTCGGGGTGCCAGGCACCTACCCAGTGCTTTGCAGCCTCTTTTACTCCTCCCCCCACCCTCGGGGAAGCCCTCAGATCTTTGTGGGGCTGTACAAGTCGCCTGCGTCCTCGCAGCCAGAAGCGGGGACCGGACCCAGTTCCTTGTCCCCACACTCCTACACTGCCTCCTTTATGGCACGTCATTGCCCTGCCTGGAATCCGAACACTGTTGCTGCAGCAGCGGTGGCTCTGGGTGCGGCCCGCTGCTGGGGTGGGATCCTTCCGTGCCCACCCCAGGGCCGAGGGCTCTGGGCCCAGGCTCCTGGCTCTGCCTGGGAGGACAAGTCCAGGGATGCACCACCCTCCTCTCTGGCGATGAAGGACCTGGTTCTCCGTCTCCCGGCCGCACACTGCCCTTCCACTAAGGGATGCCAAGGCCGCAGGTGAGGCTGTCAGTCAACCTTCATGCCTGATCACCCTTCAATTCGTGCATTCTAGCAGCCCTGTAAGCTGGCAGGGTGGGTTGAATTGTCCCCAGCTTGCAGATGAGGAAACTGAGACCCAGGGACAAACAGATTTGCCCGGAGTCTCACAGCTTGACTTAGCAAAGCCAGGGCCCCTTGTCTTCCATTAGGCCCCCAAAACTCTACCCTGTTGCCCACCCCAGCCACTCCTCTCTGCACAAAAAGATCCAAGGGGCAGATGGATTATGTGGGTCATACCATCAATGCAGAGATCCTGGACCTAAGTCACCCATGCTCTACTGGGCTCCTGCAGGGACAGGAAGCTCGCTACCTCACAGGGCAGCCTGCCCTGGTCAGAAGAGTTTTAAAAGCAATGTTTACACTGGCGGCACCTCTACCTCCTGGAAATTCAGCCCCCGCAGTGACACGGAGTCCCCTCCACTTCTTGTAGCCCCGGATCAGGGAGCAAGCTCAGGGCTTGCAGGAGATCTACTTACTGGCTTCAGAGCAGAGCTGGGCACCCATCAACCTGGGGTTCTTGGGCACGGGTGTCCGGGTCTGGAAGGGATTGTCTGGAGAAGTCCAGTAGACAGATTTCCAAAGACTCAGTAGGTCTCCTTTTTATGGGCCAGGAGCATGTTACAGGGTTGATGATTAATTAGAAGTTAGTGTCACGGGTTACAATAGCCAGGGAGTTTCCTGATGATTTCTTTGGCTTGCAGCAAACTTGCCACAGCTGGCTGGTGTGAGAGAAGGAAGCAGAGACTGGGGACATGGCCTGGGTAAGCCCAGGATAGCCTTTTCTCTTACTTCTGACCAATCTCAACCTGGCTGTGCATTATAATTTCCTGAGGCAAGTTAATAAGTACCTATGCCCAACCTTGCCCCTAAAGACTCTGATTCCATTGGCCTGCAGTGGGGCCTGGGCATCAGTAGTTTTAAAAAGCATCCCGAATGATTCCAATGTGCAGCCAGGATGGAGATTCACTACTCCAGACCCCAGCCCTCGGAAGGTGCTTAATCAATGTTGCTGAAGCGGATCGAGTTGAATTAGCTGCATCCCAGGACTTGTGAAGTTGCAGCTGCCCTGGGCCTCCAGCAGAGAGGAGGGGCCTGAGCAGACAGAAGGGGAAAGGAGCTGATTGTACCCCAGCCTTGCTGGAGCTGGAATCCTACTTTCCAGAATCCACCACTGAATTAGTCCGTTTCTGTTGCTTATAACAGAATATCTAAAACTGAGTAATTTGTAAAGAAAGTAAATTGATTTCCCAGTTTGGAGGCTGGGAAGTCCACGGTCCAGGGACCACATCTGGTGGGAGCCTTTTTCTTTGTTACGACTTTCCACAGCATCGCAGGATATCACATGGTGAGAATGGTCTGAGAGAGAGAGAGCTAACCTCAACTTGCTCTCCTTATAAAGCCATCAGAACCATGCCCGTGACCACTCATTAAACTGTCAACGGATTAATCCATTCAAGAGGGCACAGTCTCACAATCTAATCCCCTCTTAAAGGCCCCACCTTTCAAATACCATAATAGTATTTCCCACCCTCTTACACTGTTAAAATGGGAATTAAGTTTCCAACACATGGACTTTTAGGGAATACCTTTAACCCATAGCAACCACAAAATGCAAATAGCCTCACAGGAGGTCACGCAGAAGGCCTGGCCCCCAATGTGTTAGCTCTGGCAAAGAAGTCAGAGATCTTCTGCCCCTCGATTTCCATTAGGGAAACTGAGGCTCATGGAAGGCAAGTGGATTACTCTAACCTAGTGTTTCTCACATTGCAACGTGTACACGAATCTGCTGGGGATCTTGTTAGCATGCAGATTGACTTAGGAGGCCTGGGAATCTGCTTTTCTAACAAGGCAGGTTCTGTGGACCCCACTTTAGGTGGCAAGGCCCTAGGTTCGTTTGGAGGCTTGTGGGTATGCTGGCTCTCAATCTCCAGGCTAAGCCTTTCCCAAGACCCCAGATCAAGACCACAATTAGTGGTGCTCTGAACTCGGCTAAGGGAAGGATAGCTCCCACATGTGTCCTGGCGGAGCTGGGAATGGTAGTGCCCTTGACTGGGCTGGAAGGTTGGCTGGGGTTGGAGAGGATGGGGAGTTTGGAGACCCAGGTTCTGCCTCCTGTGTTGCCTTGGGCAGTTCCCTTGCCCTCTCTGGGCCCTGGTGTCCCCATGTGTGAAACAGAAAGCCATGATGAGATGGTCTGTGGGTCCCTTCCAGCCCAAACATGCTGTGACTTTAGTCTTGGCAGGGGGGGGCAAGTGACAGCAGCCTGGCTCTGGTTAACTTCTTAAGGCATTGCTGCAACCCCAGATCTTCTCTTCCATGTCACACCCCCTGCTGGGCTCCCTTGGTTTCTGCAGTAGAAGCGGTCTGCCAGAGGCCACAGACAAGTTGGTAAGTCACCAACACCAATCACAGCAAGCCTGAAGTTAATGGTCCCAGCCAGCCCAGCCTGAGGCTAGGGACCCCATGGCTGGATCCAGGCTCTGGGTCAGTCATCCCCATATGCCCTCAGGCCCTCTGGTAGCCCAACTGGTCTCTGGGCGGTGCTGGGGCCCAGAGATCCCTCCTTTTCCCTGCTCCCCCACCCCAGCCCCACCTGTAGCTACCTGCCTTTGGTGGCTCCGCAGAGGGCTGGAGCCAAGAGCACCTTGTTGATAAACCACATTCTCATAGAAGAGATAAGCATGGAATTTATCAGGGAAATCAAGTCTGGAGCCTCAGCTTGTCTGGCAATTTACTGGGCAAGTTGTGAGATGTCAGGCTGCCTGACACCAGCAGGCTGGGGTCGTGTAGTCCCATCTGCAGGGCCTCAGTGGGGTGGGAGTTCCAAGGAACTGAAGCCTGTCTCAAGCCTGACATCTAGGGGACGGGAGTGCCCAGACAGGCCCCCCCTCCCACTCCATGTTTATTTACTTAACAAACTGGAAGGGTTCAGAACATGCTACCTCAAAATATGGCAACATGGCATTTGAGAAAACAGCAGAGGCAGGAAGCTCTCTCTCTCCTTCACCTCGCCCTTCTCCCCTGATGTAGGTCATAAGACCCTCATTAACACCCTTCTCTCTGCAGACCGGGACAGAGAGAAGAATGTGAACAAACAGGCCCTGCTGACTTCCCCAGTTGATTACCATGAGCCAGCTCATACCTACTACATCCAGTCAGACTTCTACGTACTGTTCACTCTCCGTGAACCAAAGCAGAAAAATACACAGATTGCCCTGTAGCTTTGGGCCTCATTCTGAAGGCTTCCATGTCACATAAAACTTACATTAAATAAATTTGTATGCTTTTCTCTTGTTAGTCTGTCTTTTGTTATAAGAGTCTCAGCCATGAACTTCACGATGGGCGAGGAAAGATAGTAGTTTTTCTTCCCTGCAAAACTCTACTGTTCTAAGTCGACTGCTATGTCAATTTGCTAATTCTCTTGGCAACTCCTCAAAAAAGTTCTATTTATTGTAATCATTCCCATTTTACAGATGGGGAAGCCAAGGCACAAAGAAGGCAAGCAACTTGTTTGCAATGACAAGGCAGTAAGTTCCAGACCCAGGATTTGGCCCAGGCGTTGTGGCTTGAGAGCCGGTGCCGTATCCTCTCTGGCTCTTCACTCAGGGCACTTGGCGCCTGGTATTTGTTTGTTATTAATGTCTTCCTTGCTGGACTGCGCTGACACATAATAGGAGCTTTGTAGATAGGTACTGACGGTTGGCTGCCTGAATGGGAGGTGGAGCCTGCCCCACGATGGAGACTGCGCCCTTCCCTCTCCTCCAGTGCCATCAGCAAAGCAAGGCTGGTGCCTGGCAAGACAGGATTGCAAATGTTCGTTCCACGAAGGGAGGCACTGGGTCCTGGAGACGAGAGCAGCCCCCGGGCTGGGGCGGCCCCTGCCGGCTGCAGTCAGTACTGCAGGGTGCGCTGAGGCCCGTGAGTCCTCAAAGCTAGGAGAGGCGCAAGCAGGGGGTAGGTCCGAGGGGCTAAGGCATCTCAGGCTCCTGCACCTCCTCCCCCTACCCACACACTCCCTCCCTCCCTAGGGTGGACTTGTCACTTCATTGGGGCCCCTCAGTGATAGCCCCCAGTTTGCCCAGAGCCCAGTCATAACAAAGTGCCTTCCCGAGGGGCATCTCATAAGATGCCTCCAGCACTCTGAGAAGGAGCTGGACAGATGAAGAAGTTGGGAGCTTGTCCAGGGTTCGTGCCAGCCCACAGCCGAGCAGGAGTGGGAGCCCAGCCCAAACTGGGACATTGACCTTCAGCCCCGCCCTTCGTGGTCCCCTGCCACCAAGGCCCTGGGACCCTTGCCGTATTTTACTTGCCTGCACTCATCTGTTCCCCACCAGGCTGAAGTCTCAGAGTGCAGGTGGCTACCATGTCTGGGAACCAGCCCTGCAAACAACCAAAGCCACGGGCACGTAAGTGCTGGGCAAGGGTTTGTCAGAGCCAAACACTGCGGAGTGGCAGCTTCTATACAAGCTGCCCACCAGCCTGCCTAATGACCCAGCAATTCCACTCCCAGGTGAATACCCAGCAGCACCAGGTGTGCATGTCCCCCTAGACAGGCACACAGATATTCAGAGCAGCGTTCTTCATGACAACCCAGACTGGAAACAACCAAATGTCTATGTATAGCTCAGAGCCCCCTTCAGGAAGGAAGCCTCTAATTCCCCAGAGGCTGCAGTGCTGTCTTAAATGTTCAGCCAAGGCTATTGTCGCAACTGAACCAACGTCCAGCTCTCCCTCTGTCCAGGCCTGTGGATCCCAACACTGCTCCCTAGGGAACCCAACCTCCCACACCCATTAACAGGACGATGAAAAAATAGATTGCCATCTATGCACACCACTGGATGCTAGTGGCAATAAAACAAATTACTGTTACCCACAACAACATGTGAAGTTGCTGGAAGAGAAGATCCAAAGAGCACCTACCACATATTACCATTCATGTGAAGTTCAGGCAAAACCAATCTGTGGCGTTAGAAGGCAGGGTAGGACTCCTCTTTGAGAGTTAATAACTGGGAGGGGCAGCAGGGAAGCCTCTGGGGTACTGGGAAAGTCCTACATTTTGATCAGGCGGTGGTTACACAGGTGTGTATACATATGCAAACATCCATCCTGTCGGACCCTCAAATCATATGCAAATTGCATCTTAGTTATATATTAACTAAATTCCCTCCCAGCCCTGAAACTCTGATTCTAATTCTGATGATGCACCCTCCCTGGGAAAACCTGCCTTGGAAGCCAGAGGGCTGGGCCAGCCCTGCCGCCTGGTGGAGAGAAGTGGAACTGACTGTGGGCCTGACATTCTGTAGGGAAATGGTCAGGCCGCAAAGGCTCCAGCCAACGTGCACCTGAGTGCACTTGAGTCCCTAGGCACACGCTCTCAGTCACCAAGTCTGCCTGCCCCATGAGCACCCTAACAACTCTGGGGGTTCACCAAATCCTCTAGTTCACCCTGGGAGTGGGTCTAGAGGGCAGGAGAGGGAGGCCAGTGTAGCCAAGTGCCAGCCCTGGTTAGGTCTGTGCAGTTACTTCCACCCTGCCTGCACCATCCAGCTCTTTCTTGGTCCCGATTGGGCCCTGTGCCTCCATTACCCTGGGCTCTCCTGGCTCCTGCTCCAGCAACACTAGCAGGAGAGGGAGGCCAGTGTAGCCAAGTGCCAGCCCTGGTTAGGTCTGTGCAGTTACTTCCACCCTGCCTGCACCATCCAGCTCTTTCTGGGTCCGATTGGGCCCTGTGCCTCCATTACCCTGGGCTCTCCTGGCTCCTGCTCCAGCAACACTAGAGCACCCACCAAGGCGTGGTTGGGGAGCCTGCCAGAGAAGGGTGCCAGAGAAGGGAGGCACTGCCTCCAGGACTGGTGTGGCTGCTTGGGGGGAGGGAAGGTGTAAGAGGGTAGGCATGCCCTCTCTACTTTGGAAGGCGTGCCCTCTCTTGTTTACTTTCTCTCTGTGCCCCTCTCATCCCACACACAGCTGTCAGGGTGTCCTGGGAAGAAAGTGATGCCTGCCGTGTGTGCATGTGTGTGCGTGCGTGTGTGTGTGTGTGTGTGTGTTTGTGTGTGTGTGTGTTCAACAGAAATTTATTGAATATATAGTATGTGCCAAGCACTGTCCTAATTCTGGGTCACCAAAGATTGAAGAAAACCCAATCCTTGTCCCTCTGCCACTACATGTATGTCCTGGTATTTAGGTAAGTGCTACAAGTGGGCCAAACTGCGAGCTGCAGAAATCTGTCATGCCCAGGGAATGGGTGAAGGCTTTGTGGGGGAACAGATATTAAAATTGAGCCCGGAAAAATAATTAGGATTTCAACAGGCAAGAATGGAAAGAAAAGCATTCCAAGGAGAAGGAACAGCATATGCAAAGACATAGGAAGTCAGGCACAGTGTTGTATGGTCACATCAGTAAGAATTAGGGTTGCTTGCATACAAGAGAATATAAAAAAAAAAATAGTGGCTTAAACAAGAGGTGCTCATTTTTTTTTCACATGAAATAAGTTGAAGGTAGGCAGTCCAATGTAGCCATGACAGCTGTGTGGCCACAGAAGACCTGGACGTTCTCCGCTTTCCTGCTCCACCATTCTAGCACTGGCCTCCATACTCAAGGTCACTTTGTGGACCAAAAAGGCTGCTGGAGCTCCAGCCAGCACCTCAAAGTTTCAGGCATCAGAAAGAAGAAAGACCCAAAAAGGCATTCCTTCTAGCTAAGCCAGCTCTCTATTAAGCCCATGTACTAGAGGGTTTATGAAACATATTTACATTCCATTGGCCACAACTTTGTCACGTGGCCACAACTAGCTGCAAGAGAGGCTGAAAAATGTAGTCTTTATCAGGAGGAGCAGCTAAAAATTGGGGTTTTATCATTAAGAAAGGAGGAGAAAATGGATGTTAGGTGGGCCTTAGCTTTCTGCAAAATGGGAATACAGAAGCCTACCTTGATAGGAGAATTTAATGAATTATGAGTGTTTAGCACATTTCCACAAGGGGAACTCCACTCATCAGTAAATACCAGCTCTTACCACTGAACGGACAGGGCAGCTCTCCCCTTACCAAAAGGGACTTCAATGACTTTCTTGGGGCCACTAGGGTGCCCTGCAGTCCAACCTCTGGAGGCAGGGGTGGAACCCTGCGTGGGCCCACTCAGGAGTGAATCACAAGCACTAGGCATCTCCAGGGCAGCCCCTGGCTTGGTGAAACCTCCTGGGGGAAGGAGGGCATCAGCAACCCAACCAGGTGGATCAGGAGGGGAGTCAGACCTCCTGCCAGCTTGAGGAAGCGGGGACCACGGGGAGTGGGGGGGCTTACCCCTCCCTGAAAGGCACAGCCAGGGAGGTGGCATCACCCAAACTTCAGCTCGCATCCCATTGGCTAAAACTTAGTCTCGTGACCACACCCAGCTGCAAGGTTCTGGGAATTGTAGTCTTTACTATGGGCCATCATGTGTCGGCTGGGAATTGGGGAGTTCCAATGAGAAAGGAGGAGAGATGGACATCCGAGCAGCCGCAGGGCGCAGGGACAGCCGGCGCAGCAGCCCCGGGAGCGGGCTGAAGGCAGGTCCGCGCCTGAGGGGAGGGGCGCACGTGGGCCTCGCGCATGCCCGGGGTTGCCCGCGTGGTGCCGGCGAACCCCACTGTGCGGGCACCGCAGCGGTGGGCGGGGGAGCGGTCGCTGAGAACCAGCTCTGCCGGCCAAGAGGACAAACGGCCAACCCTTNACCCTAACAACTCTGGGGGTTCACCAAATCCTCTAGTTCACCCTGGGAGTGGGTCTAGAGGGAAGGAGAGGGAGGCCAGTGTAGCCAAGTGCCAGCCCTGGTTAGGTCTGTGCAGTTACTTCCACCCTGCCTGCACCATCCAGCTCTTTCTTGGTCCCGATTGGGCCCTGTGCCTCCATTACCCTGGGCTCTCCTGGCTCCTGCTCCAGCAACACTAGAGCACCCACCAAGGCGTGGTTGGGGAGCCTGCCAGAGAAGGGTGCCAGAGAAGGGAGGCACTGCCTCCAGGACTGGTGTGGCTGCTTGGGGGGAGGGAAGGTGTAAGAGGGTAGGCATGCCCTCTCTACTTTGGAAGGCGTGCCCTCTCTTGTTTACTTTCTCTCTGTGCCCCTCTCATCCCACACACAGCTGTCAGGGTGTCCTGGGAAGAAAGTGATGCCTGCCGTGTGTGCATGTGTGTGCGTGCGTGTGTGTGTGTGTGTGTGTGTTTGTGTGTGTGTGTGTTCAACAGAAATTTATTGAATATATAGTATGTGCCAAGCACTGTCCTAATTCTGGGTCACCAAAGATTGAAGAAAACCCAATCCTTGTCCCTCTGCCACTACATGTATGTCCTGGTATTTAGGTAAGTGCTACAAGTGGGCCAAACTGCGAGCTGCAGAAATCTGTCATGCCCAGGGAATGGGTGAAGGCTTTGTGGGGGAACAGATATTAAAATTGAGCCCGGAAAAATAATTAGGATTTCAACAGGCAAGAATGGAAAGAAAAGCATTCCAAGGAGAAGGAACAGCATATGCAAAGACATAGGAAGTCAGGCACAGTGTTGTATGGTCACATCAGTAAGAATTAGGGTTGCTTGCATACAAGAGAATATCAAAAAAAAAAAAATAGTGGCTTAAACAAGAGGTGCTCATTTCTTTTTCACATGAAATAAGTTGAAGGTAGGCAGTCCAATGTAGCCATGACAGCTGTGTGGCCACAGAAGACCTGGACGTTCTCCGCTTTCCTGCTCCACCATTCTAGCACTGGCCTCCATACTCAAGGTCACTTTGTGGACCAAAAAGGCTGCTGGAGCTCCAGCCAGCACCTCAAAGTTTCAGGCATCAGAAAGAAGAAAGACCCAAAAAGGCATTCCTTCTAGCTAAGCCAGCTCTCTATTAAGCCCATGTACTAGAGGGTTTATGAAACATATTTACATTCCATTGGCCACAACTTTGTCACGTGGCCACAACTAGCTGCAAGAGAGGCTGAAAAATGTAGTCTTTATCAGGAGGAGCAGCTAAAAATTGGGGTTTTATCATTAAGAAAGGAGGAGAAAATGGATGTTAGGTGGGCCTTAGCTTTCTGCAAAATGGGAATACAGAAGCCTACCTTGATAGGAGAATTTAATGAATTATGAGTGTTTAGCACATTTCCACAAGGGGAACTCCACTCATCAGTAAATACCAGCTCTTACCACTGAACGGACAGGGCAGCTCTCCCCTTACCAAAAGGGACTTCAATGACTTTCTTGGGGCCACTAGGGTGCCCTGCAGTCCAACCTCTGGAGGCAGGGGTGGAACCCTGCGTGGGCCCACTCAGGAGTGAATCACAAGCACTAGGCATCTCCAGGGCAGCCCCTGGCTTGGTGAAACCTCCTGGGGGAAGGAGGGCATCAGCAACCCAACCAGGTGGATCAGGAGGGGAGTCAGACCTCCTGCCAGCTTGAGGAAGCGGGGACCACGGGGAGTGGGGGGGCTTACCCCTCCCTGAAAGGCACAGCCAGGGAGGTGGCATCACCCAAACTTCAGCTCGCATCCCATTGGCTAAAACTTAGTCTCGTGACCACACCCAGCTGCAAGGTTCTGGGAATTGTAGTCTTTACTATGGGCCATCATGTGTCGGCTGGGAATTGGGGAGTTCCAATGAGAAAGGAGGAGAGATGGACATCCGAGCAGCCGCAGGGCGCAGGGACAGCCGGCGCAGCAGCCCCGGGAGCGGGCTGAAGGCAGGTCCGCGCCTGAGGGGAGGGGCGCACGTGGGCCTCGCGCATGCCCGGGGTTGCCCGCGTGGTGCCGGCGAACCCCACTGTGCGGGCACCGCAGCGGTGGGCGGGGGAGCGGTCGCTGAGAACCAGCTCTGCCGGCCAAGAGGACAAACGGCCAACCCTTACAACAGAAACTCTCAAGGTCCCTGGAGGTCCTTCAGGCCCCTCACCAAAGCCAAAATAGCACCGATTAAGAAAATGTCTTCCTTTTGCTACTTTCAGTTTTTGCCCATTGTCAAGGCTCATCCTGGCCGTTGTCATTGTCCCCACTGCCCGGGCCGTGGACATGGCCCTCGAGCAAGGAGTGACCATTCCCTACCCCCCGACACCTCCTCCAGCATGGCAGAGCTAGGACTCCAAATGTCCCTGCTGGAGCAAGCTCCAGCCCGTTCTGTCTCCCGAGGAGCCTCTCCTCTCTCCACTTTAGCTTTAAGAAGCCAGATGAGAACCGACCCCTACCTTAGGAATGAAGGGGTTAACAGCAAGGGTGTCTGTGCCCTCACTGGGCTGGGCACCCACTGACTGCTCTTCATTGCGTGCGAAAACATGTTGGAGGGAAGGAAGACAGGGTCTTTGAATTCTATCTCAGTGGGTCTAAGTTGTCCTTAGAATTGATTTAGCTGCGGGTCTTTGGGCAGTTAAATGCAGGTGCCACGTGTGTGCACAAACACATTACCCTTGTGCACTTCATTCTTCCCGTTTGTGCGTGACAGGTATTTGCGTCTTGGTGTGTGTCTTGGTGTGGGGACTTTGTTAACGCATTGCTTGTTTCAGTTGGACAGTCAGCAAACATTCACTGGGGGCCCGTGACGTGCGGGTCCTGTGCAGAGTGCCACAGAATAGCTCAGTGCAGTCAGCAGCACAGAGTGTGGTCTCTGCCACCCACTGGCCATGGGACTTGGGCACCACACAGATGGGGAAACAGAGGCTCAGAAAGATTGAGTGACTAGTATAGGTCAAACCAGGACTGATTCCAAAGTTCTTCACCCACTTACTAATTCTAGAATAAAGATAATTAGGCTCCTGAGTGAAAGTCCACAAGGTATTGGAAAAATGGGTAAAGATACAGTCCACGTACTTAGCAACATATATTTTTTTAACTGCAATTCTGTGTTCTCAGGTATGTTCCAGTTAGGTGAGGCAGCCAAATGAGAAGCTACTGGGTAAGTGAGGGGCTGCAGGCGGTGGATGGACCTGCACATGGAGCGTGCGGGGTTTGGGGAGTCCCTCTGAGTGTGGATCCTGTACACGAGCGCCACAAGTTCTTTAGCCTAGTGGGTGTGCAGTTATTTCAGCTGAAGTAAAAAGAGTACGGTCCTCTTTTCCCATTCAGAGGGAAAGCCACTGCCTCCTCCTCAAAGGATCCAGGAACTTGAGGGTCGATGGGTCAGCAACGGCTGCCGCCATATTTCCCCAAGCTCCTTGACCCATTTCTTCCTCCTGCCAAATTCTCCCTCTCCCCTGTCTCCTTTCCTGTGGATGTTTTCTTTCCTGCAGCCCAACACACCCTGGGTAGGCTCCTTTCCTTTGATTTAACTCAAGTGCCTTTGACACCAGTATTTGTGAACAGCAACTTTTTTTTTTTTTAAAGATGACCGGTAAGGGGATCTTAACCCTTGACTTGGTGTTGTCAGCACCACGCTCACCCAAGTGAGCAAACCGGCCATCCGTATATGGGATCTGAACCCGGGGCCTTGGTGTTATCAGCACCACACTCTCCCGAGTGAGCCATGGGCCGGCCCTACAAGATTAAACTTAATCTCAGCTAAGCACTGTTTTCAAGGGCCTGTGACATTTCTACCACCAGGATTTCTCACTGTTCATTCTTGATAAGCCATAGCCTTTTTCAACTCCCCAGGCCCTTCATTCTTCCCCTCTCTTGGAGCCAGTTCCAATCTCCTCACCCCAAATCCCTGTTGGTTTCTCACGCCGAGCAGGTCAGCTCCCCCTGTGAACCAGTAGTATCCCCAGGCCTAACTTTGCATGCCCCCAAAACTCCCTGAGGTGCTCTGCTGAACATTAAGACCACAGTTTTCAGATTCTGGCAACACCATGCACCAGACTAATACTGATGCCGCTTCCCCAGCAAACACTGAGAAATTCAGAACAAAATAGAACTGAAAGATGTTAGAACCACGTGGAACTTGAGAAAAGGGTAGATAAACACTGAGGTCCTGGATGTACACAGGAAACTTAGAGCCAGAGTTGGGCTTCAACCCGGGTGGCCCAGGAAGGACTGATTCTGGACATAGACTCTAATGACAAGGAGCTGGGGATTCAACATCCCCCCAGGAACAAGAGGTGTGGCCTTAAAGAGAAATGGAACTGAGGCCCCTGTGTAAAGCTAGAACCCTGGAAGGGCTACCCCTCAGGAAAGAATCTACCCACCAAAGCAGGGAAGTGACAATGTGTCTTGTCTTGGCCTAGGGCTCTAGGTGGGAAAAGTTTCCTGAGAAAAATCGAATCTTGAAACCAAAACTGTTCATGAAGGTGGCATCCAAATTTATGATATCCATATGGCGAAGAATTCCCAAGCTGAAAAATTAACCCAAAAATGTTTCCCCACTGAATCCTTGGAGCAGTTGGCAGGAACAAATACAAAGCATCTCTGAGGCCATTTTCACAACCCGGGACACACAAGACTCCCACAGAACAAAACAAACGTGCTGGAGATGAGCTCACAAACAACAATTTCAAATCACATTAAGAAAACATCTACCATAAAGGAGAGTCAGCGAGTACAACAAACAGGAAAATCATCATTTCCAAGAACTTGAGATAATAGGACAAGCTGAAAGATATATAAAACTAGCATATTAAAATGATGAAAGTTACAAAGGAAGGAAAAAAATGATAGTGAGAGAAGAGGATACTATGAAAAAGAACAGATTTGAAAAGGAAAAATGAAATCAAGCAAATGAAAAATGTAATCAGTGAATTTATAAATGTAATGGACAGGAAAACCAGCAGATTAGATAGTCAAATTAAGAATATTTGGACTGGAAGGCAGATCTGCAGAAATTCATCAGAATGCAGCTCTCTAGCAAAGAACTAGAATATCTAAAAGAAAGGTTAAGAGACAGGGATAATAAAATGAGAAGGGCCAATATACAAGTAATAGGAGTTCCAGAAGAAAAAAATCAAAATGAATGGGAGAGAGACATTTTTTACAATATTCAAAAAAATAGTGGGTGAAATGTTTCTAGAATGGGAAATAGGCATTTTATTAGTCCATTTTGTGTTGCTATGACAGAATATCTGGAACTAAAATATAAAAAATATAAAAAATAAAGAAAATGACATTTATTGTTTACAGTTTTTGAGGCCGGGAAGTCCAAAGTCCGTCTGGTGGTGGTGACAGTGACCCAGGGGTCTCACATTGCAAGATGGTGGAAGGAGAGAGAGCAGAGAGAAAGACAGTCTCTCCTCTTCTTTTTAAAGCCTTCAGAAGGGCCGGCCCGTGGCTCAATTGGGAGAGCATGGTGCTGACAACACCAAGTCAAGGGTTAAGATCCTCTTACCCATCATCTTTAAAAAATAAAAAAGATAAATAAAGCCCTCAGAACCACACCCTGACCACCATTTTTCATCCATTCACTACTGCATGGTCCTACAATCCAATCTCCCCTTCAGGGCTCCACCTTTCAATTATCATAATAGGATTTCCCACTCTCTTAACAGTCACAGTGGGGGCTAAGTTTCTAATACATAAAACTTGGGGGACACAATTCAAACTTCAATGAGTTTTGGGGGGGCATAATTCAATCTACTATAGGCATGAATCTTCAGATTGAAGAGGTACACTGAGTCCTGGGCTGAATAAATAAAAATAAATTCACAAATAGATATTGAGGAACACCAAAGACAAATCTTAAAAGCAATCAGAGAGAAAATACAGCTTACTTAAACAGAAGCAATAATTAGATTCATTGGGTGCAACCTTCCACAATAATAGAGGCCATAAAAGAATAAGCAAAAATGTCTTCAATGAGGGAACATAACCATCAACTTCAAATTCTAGATCCATGAAAATTATTATTAAAAAGTAAGGGGAAAGGGCTGGCAGGTTAGCTCAGTTGGTTAGAGTACAGTGTTGTGACACCAGGTCAGGGGTTCAGATCCCCATACCAGCCAGCCACTGAAAAATAAAAATAAAAAAGAAGTAAGTAGGAAAAAAGATATATGCAGACAGAAATAAGGGTTATCACTCAAGATTTTCACTGAAAAAATTACTATAGGATGTATATTGGTAAGAAGGAAACTGAACCCACAGGAAATATGTCCAATAGTGAATGTCCCAGTTATCTTTTGGGGTAAAACAAACAACCCCAAACTTAATGAGTAAAAGGACAACTATTTTATTATGCTTGCAAATTCTATGGGTCAGGAACACAAACAGAGCACAGCAAGGATGGTCTGACTTTATTTTATGACGTCTGGGGCCTCGGCTGGAAAGTCTTGAATGGCTGAGGATGACTTAAATGGCTGAGCGTTGGAAGCATCTGAAGGCTACTTCATTCACACATGTGACACCTGAGCTGGGATAACTTAAAGATTGTGCTCAGTGAAGATTGTTTACTGTAGCACCTACAAATGGCTTCTCCATGGGAGTGTTCCAAGAGAGAAAGTGTTCCAAGAAACCAGGGAGAAGTTGCATGGCCTTTTCTGACCTAGCCTCAAAAGTCACATAGTGTCACTTCCATCACATTCTATTGGTTAAAACAAGTCACTAAAGTCATCCCAGATTCAAGAGGAGAAGAATTAGACTTCATCTCTTGATGGGGAGTGTTAAGTTCACAGTGTAGAAGAGCATGTGGGAAGGGAAATGTGGTTGCCTCCATCTTTGGGAAATACAATCTACCACAGTGAATGAAGAAATTTATCCCTGTATAAATCTAAATAGTCATTGATTTAATGCCAAAAACAACAATAATAAATAATTTGAGATGTTAAAAATAAGACAGTGGATATGATGACTGATTGCCTGTGAAATAATTGATGAAATCTCAAGAAAATTCCTCTAGTCAAGTTCTGACCCAGTTGTAAAAAAGAAAAATAAGATGGAAATAAAATATTAGATGATAATACATGGAAAATGGGAGGTGGGTAATTGGAGTTGAAGCTTTTAAGACTCTTGGCATTGTTTGGGAAGGTATAAAAATATTAATTTTATCCCCTTTTAAGTCACATGCATGATAGTAATGTAAGTTAACCACTAAAAGAACCTAAATACAATGTATAATTTCCAAACCAGTATAGGGAAAGGGGGTGGAGATAAAGAAAATTTGATCAATCTAATAGACTCTAGCAAAGGGAGGAAAGAAGCAAGCAAAAACATGGTAAATATAAGATACATAAAATAGCAGAATTAATCCCCTATAGATCAATAATAACAATAAATGTAAATGGATTAATTTCCATTTAGATAACAGAGATTCTCAGATTATACTTTCAAAAATCTAACTATGGAAGATACACTTAAAACATAATGACAGAAATATTAGGAGTATTTCTATACTTAGCAGACAGCAGATACTAACCAGCAGAAAGATGGCATAGTTATATTAATGTCAGGCAAAATAGACCTTAAAACAAAAGTCATTACTAGAAAAAAAGTTGCCATTATATAATGATAAAAGGAATAAACAATAATAAACCAATAAGATAAAACAAACTTGAACCTAATTGTACCCAATAACTTCAAAATACATACAGCAAATATTTACAGAATTATAAGGAAAAACTGGCAAAACCACAATCATGAGAAATTTTAAGCAAAGGGTTATCAATTCCAAGCCTCCATTGTTAGAATCACAGATGCTTTAAGATTACAATCTTTCTTTTAAAATGATATAATTCTAGACATAATTCCTTCACCTTCCTGTCTGTGTAAACTGAGGGAGACAGTGCAGAGGTTTGTCCTCCTACTGGCTGAATAATTGCACACTTATTAGGCAGCAGGAATGTGCATAGCCAGATAGTTTTTACTAAAATAGTCATCTTTCTCCTGCCACAAATGCATGAGCTTCACAGGGTGGCAGCTGTCCTATGTGGATTTCTTTTAAACCTATAGGAGCACCTACTTTACACTGAGGGCAGCTGTGCTCCTTAAGACACTGGGTTGCTGTAATCTAAGTGTTTGTCAATTAAATTACATTTCCCAACACACTCACAGAAGCTTGGATCTGCATTGTATGTTCTCATAAATTAGCAAAGGAGAGAGCTTTTAAAAAAAACCTAAAAATTATCTCATTCAATCTCTGGTTTACACATAAGGAAGCGGATCCAGAGAGAGTGAATGAGATTCCCTAAAACTAGCATAGTGACTGAGGAGATTCAGCACCTATCCTCTGATTCCATCTCAGCCTCACTCCACCTTCCAAGCAGGAAGAAAAAAGAAAGTGACAAAGAGGAAGGGGTGGGGCCTATATCAGGAAAGTCAAACATCTAGAAATTCCCAGCTGACTTTGACTTACATCTCATTGGCCAGCACTGGATCCCAAGGCTACCCCTAGCTTCAGGGGATGCTGGAAAATGTAATTTTTTTTTGCCGACCCCATCAAAATCAGGATTCTGGCACATATTTTATAAACAACAAATTAACTTGCATTTGTTAGTTGCCCACCATTTTTAGGGCACTGGCTCAAGTCTTCACCTCTAGATATTTCCAGATTAGGAATTTCTGTCCCCTTACATTGCCTTACTGCATTGTATCATAGTTATTCACAGCTTTCTCCAGTAACTAAATTATAAGCTTTTGAAGTCAGGGACTACTGTGGTAAGGATGAAAGTGAGTTAGTGTAGGAAAATGTTTGTGAAGTTTTCCATGCCACACATATACAAAGTGGTATTTTTATTATCAATAGCAAAAATGCTTTTTGTGCACACGCACTCACACCCCCCACCGCACTGTCTTTGCACACAGTATGTGCTCAGAGCATATGTGTTCTATTGTTCAATATACCATATGTGTATCCCCCTCCCGCATCCCCCACCCCTCCAGCTCCTGCTGGCTGTGCAAGAGCTCAGGCACCATGGTGAGACTCTGGGTGCTCGGACGCCATCTCCAGATGGAGGAAAGCAAGTGGAGTGAGACCCCACCACAAGCACTTCCTGATTCCATTGCAGGGCCATGCCCACCTGGCAGGCCTCTGTATGAAGGCCCGGTCCTGTGGGCGGGGAGGGAGAAAGCAGAGAGGTAGGGACAGACTCAGGTGGAGGGGGAAAGAGGAGGGGCTGAATACAGATGAGGACCAGAGAAAAGTCCTTGTCCCCCATCCTGGAAACCAAAGCCCACTGTGCTCAGCCTTTGGCCTGTAAGACTCTGCCCACCCCTGCACCGTGTGCCCATCTTAAAAGCCCTGAGAAGAGGGCAGGTGACAGGTCATAAGCCTAGTGACTGCTCTAGGCTGTTGTTCACACACTAATCTCACATCAACACCAAGAGTGCCAGTTTTACAGATAAGGCGAGTGAGGCCCAGAGAGCTAAGTGGCATGCCCAAGGCCACACAGTACGGGGCAGGGCTGGGAGTTGATCTGACTCTGAACCCCATGCCCTTTCACTGCAAATGGAGACTTCGCCTCTGGCTCGTGGCACCAGTGGGCACCCAGGCTTCATCCCTGACGGGGTGGTGCTGCAGCAGTGGGGTCAGACCAGACGGCAGCCAGTCCTACAGCGTGGGGTACCTGGCTGCCTCCTACCCTTCCACAGCCAGCAGGAGCAGTTTCATGGAGCTTGGGGTCCCATAGACTCTCCAGTCCAGGGCAGCCCCTGAATTCTTCAATCCGGGTCAACTTGAGCCAGTCAGAAAAAGCTTCCTGGAGGACCAGCCCGGTGGCGCACTGCTACAGTGCGCCACTTGGGAGCACAGTGGCGCTCCCGCCGAGGGTTCGGATCCCACATACAGACCAGTTCCCGCTCACTGGCTGAGCGAGGTGTGGGCGCAGCACTGAGGGTTGTGATTCCGTTGCCGGTCCCGGTCCGGTACGGGCGCGACACTGAGGGTTGCGATCCGTTGCCGGACACGAAAAAAGACAAAAAGGGAAAAAAGAGAAAGCTTCCTGGAATGCACCAGACCAAGACGGAGACCCAGGCCCCTGTCCACCCCTCCCAATATGCCTGCAGTTGCTGGGGATCCAGAGCCTGCCCAGCTTTCTCCCTGGACCAAGGGATCTCTTCTCTGTCTCTTTTGCAGCTAGCCCTCTGGCATGGTGGTGGGTCCTGGGCTGTGTGCAGGGGGCATGTGACAAGGTGGGGTGTTGTGGGTGGAATGCTGGAGATGACCCTTTCCCAGAAGAAGCACAACAGACTCAAATAAAAAGAATTCCAGATCAAGTTCCAAACTAAGGGTTCTGGGTCATTGCATGCAGCCCCAACAACTGCACTGGATTTTATGAGAAGGGAGCAAATCTTAAGAATCCCTTGAGAGCACTTAATTGGGACAGAAATTGCAGATTGATGCCAGTTCTACCCGATCTCCATGTTGTCATGTACAGAATGAGCCACGGGATCCAAACCATATTCCTAAATCCCTGCAAAGATCCTCAGTCGACTCCACAGTTCCTTTGACTGGCTAATAACAGGACCAGCAATGATAAGAAAGGCTCTGTTTCTAACGCACATGCCGCCTGCCGCACACTGCTCCTCCTTCCAGTGCCTTTCACACCTAGAAGTATCGCTGTGTACATTTTACAGAAAAGGAAACTGAGGTTACTGAGGTTAGGTAAGTTGACCAAGATCACATATTTAGAAAGTGGTGGAACTTTTCAAAATACTAAGTTGGGGAAATGCTCATCATTTGTAGTAAAATTTTCTACAGGCATGAGAACCCAGGGTTCCAGTTAACCCTCTGTTACCCAGAAAAGTGAATTCCCCAGAATGTCTGTACACCGCATACACTGCGTGCACACACACACGAGTATTATGATTAACAGAGCTTTTGATAAACAGACCAGACCACAGGGGAAAAAAATGTACAGAAACCAGCAATCGGATTCTCCGAATTCATCGTGTGCTTGGAGGTCCCTAGGTAAAAGTTA
>NW_007726467.1:275982-283973 GCF_000696425.1 Galeopterus variegatus
AGGACCGGACGGGGCTCGGTCCACCAAGCGCGTGCTTAAGGCACCGAATTAGAAAAAGAAAAATGCTTGGAAAGAATTTGATATTTCCCAACGAGCCTCGAAATCGCCATGACGGGAAAAGGCAACGTCTTGCGGGACTTCCTCACACTAATTCAACCCCCAGACTTGCTTTTATTATGCTTTCCCCCAATCCCTGGGGCCCTCAGGCCTCGGTGCCTCTCCAGAACACCCTAATATTTCTCAGCCCCCATTTCTAATCCCTGGGGTCACAGGGCTACCCAGCTGTTATTTTGCAGAATTTCTCTCCAGCAGCCCAGCGGCAGTTCTGCTATCGCTGCTGCCACTGACTCACAAGGGGCGGTGGGGATTTCTGAGCTGTTTCAAAACTTACCCAGAATATTAGGGGTTTCATGCAGCCGTTGTTTTTTTAAAAAAAAAAAAAAAAAAAAAAAAAAGCCCTAAGGTCAACAAAATATGACACATGCGAACACAAGGAGGAGGGCCTGGCCTCCCCATGCTTCTGCTTTGCCCCGGCTATGGGTAAGATCTCATATTTATGGAGAGTTTCCTCCTGCCAGGCACAGTTCTAAGTCCCTTATAAGAAATAGCTGACCTAATAATGCACAGTTGTTAGTCGTTATGCCCTCCCCATCTTAAAGATGAGGAAGCTGAGCGTGGAGAACTGAACTGCTCTGGGGTACTTGGTTTTCTTATGGAGAATGACGTCCATCGCTTCCCCACCAGGCCGAGGCATATCCTGCTCAAGAAGAGGCAGGCCTCAGATTCACCAGAGTGAGGTTACTGGGTGCCCAGAACCTCCCTCTTGCAGAGACAAACAGGTCAGTGACTTGGGAATATGAGCTCCCTAGGGAGCTGGGGCTAAGCCGCCCTCAGTGGAGTCCAAGGCCCCAGCCCTGCTCGCTGCTCCTGCCTAGAATCCAGCAGCATTGGGGATACCTGGTAAAGGGGCCCTGACCCGAGCTGCCAGCCTGGGGCCAGAGGGATGGAGTGACCACCAGGCCTGCAGAGTCACCCAGGCCTGGAACTCCAGCAAGAAGGGAGCATGCGTGGGCTCGAGACCCAAATATCATAGACGATCCTGCCCTTAACAATTAGGAGGTGCTGCCCCTGGGGAAGGGCTAGATGGAGTGTGGTGCCAGAGGGGAGGCAGCAAGATGGGACCCGAAGGGGGTATCCTGCTCTTCTTCCCCCCTTCCTCTCCCCTACATGCCTTTGTTCCCTTTCTCGGATCTTCACTGAGCATCTATTATGCACTGCCTGTCAGTTCCTCCTCTTCCTTCCCAATTCCTTTATTTACCAACTCTGAGATCTTCTGAACCCATCGTGGGACCTTCTCACTCGGAACCTCAGTTTCCTCTTCTGGGAGAGCTGTGGCCTGGGTGCTGTGGCCCTGCCAGCAGCATGGTGCAGGCAGATAGGAAGGGCCGTTCCTAGATGGGGGATCGAGGCTCAGTAGCTGCTGCCCAGTCACATAGTGGCATGAGACTGACCACAGGAACACCAGTGTGGCAAATGTCACAACAGAGATATATGCTGGGAACACTGGGACACAGAATGGGATGTCGGTGCCTGCTTCTGGTGAAGACTTGAAGGAGGAGCAGAGGCTCACTTAGAGAACAAGGCAGAAACTACCAAGCCAGGGGACGGTGCTCCAGGCTCAGAGCCAACGGACTCCAGACCAGTCCAAGCCTGAAAGCTTCAGTTTTCATATTTACAAAGTCCCATGAGTTCATTTGGGGAGCAGTAATTAGAGCAGCTCCTCCCCCCCAAAGCCCAGGCTTCTAGTGTTGAAAGGGTTAATGGAGCCCACTCACCTTGGGGATGAGTCACCAATCTGCCCCACAATTCCACCCTGCATTCTGGATCCTGGCCAGCCCCTAAGCCCCCACGGGGACCTCCGGACCTTGAATCTACTACCTGAAAACCTGCTGGGGAGAGCAGTCTCAGGGCCCAATCCCAGGTCACCAGGGCCTGGGGCAACTCAGCCTGGGCCTCTCTTGGGTGGACACAGGACAGGGTTGTGCACAGGGCCAGCAGTGTGGGCAAGGCTTGGTCTCCTGGTGTAGGGAACAGGTGTATTGTGCTGAGAGATGGTTGGGTCTGTTGGGGGTTATTGAAGTATTTACTTTACTTATTTCTTCCTCAGGCTCAGAAGCAGCAGAATCTGCCTTGTGGGGGTTCTGATACCGCTCGTAAAGGAGGCTGTTTTCACATTATACTACCACCATGACAGAATGACCATTTGTTGGAGGCCTATGTAATGTCACAAGCTGGGGGCTGCTAACAAAATTTGCATGTGGGAAAACAGGATTGGAGAGGGTAAGTGATTTATCCAAGGTCATACCACTTGCAGGTGAGGGTGCTCCAGAGCCTGGGAGGTTTCTGTTCTAGTGACTGGCTGATAGTGCGTTTCCCTTCCTGGGAATTTGTGAGGCTCTCAAAGCCTGTCACTGCAAGAGTTAACTCGTCCAAAGGGCTTAGAGCTGGGCTTGGCCTACCTCATGCGTTCAGTGGTTGTCTCCATCGCTTGAGTTATTCTGTCCTGCCTTGGGACTGGCTGGGACAGCAGTGGAAAGTTTTGGGGCCTCAGTGGCCTTATCTGCCAAGGGTCGGGGTTAGGGCTACAGAGGGGGAGATGATACATGCGTTCTGTTCATCAGCCAGGACCCAATTCATGTTGTTGGCCCTGGAGGTGGGCTAAAGGGGTAGGTGTTAGAGACTGAGGGGCAGCTTCTTCATCAGCCTGCTCTCCCCAGTTCTCTCCATCTGGACACTAAAAGCAGCGCGCAGCGCTCAGCACAGGCAGTCCCCCCACCCCCACCCCCGACTGTGTCCTCCTAATACAGGTCAAATAAGGGGAAAAGGCGAAAAATGGAAACTAAGGCATTCCCCCCGCCCCCCAGACTTTCCTGGAAGTCTGGAGGGAAATGGGCAGCTCCTAGGATGTTTGAAGACCTCCCTTTCCCCCTCTCCATGTCCCCAGGCCGGTCCCCCAGCCCTCCACTCCGACGACGGTGGATCTGCAGCTGTCGAAATACCAACTTTGGAATCGGGGGGCTGTGGGGAGACACGTAAGAAAAGGGAACCCCAGCCCCGTCCGGTCCAGTCCCTTCTCCCTCATTCACCTCGCAGGTCCGCCTCCACCCTGCGTGGGACACCGATTCTCCCAAGAGGAGGAAGCCCCAAACTTCCCTCAGGGTCCTTAACAACGGGGTAAACTGAGGCCTGGCAGCCCGTCCCCCCGCTCCCCTTTAGCTGGTTGCCGGCCCCGGTCCGGTCCGAGCTCAGGACCCAACTGGCAGGGCCCTGGCATCCAGCACCCGCCCTGGGTCAGGGCCGCGCGGCAGAGCGCGCCAGCCGCACCCTCTCCTGGCCGCGCTCCCGCCCTGGCCTCTGCAGCCCGCCTCTCCCCCTCTGATGTAAGCTGATATTTTAATTCTCTTACAAGGAATGGTGTTTAGAGAAATGACTTAACCGGATTACTCATCGTCTATAATGACTTGGCCGGACTCCGAGGCTATTCCTAGACGTGACGCTTGAGGCTTTGATTCTCTCTTTTTCTTTTGCTCCCCCCCCCCCCTTTTTTAATACCAAGAAATTACAGGCTTGCTTGCGCGGCCCGCCCCTACACGCCCCCTTTGCACGGCACCCTGGGAGGTGTAGTTCTCTCCTGGCCCCAGGTGCGTCCCCACCACTTATTCCCCGCCCCTCCCCCCTCTCCGCCGGGTGCGAGAGTTGGGGGGGGCGGGGGTCCGGCCAGCCAGAGGTCACTTAACCTCTACATGCCTCAGTTTACACATCGGTCAGACGGGAGGGACAGTCATACAGAATAGGGCCGAAGGGTCACCTGAGAGCTTATTTGGAGTTAAAGCGCGACACGGACCCCACGTTTTGCAGAATTGTCCGGTGCATTTCGTACTGACCTCCGGTCTAGACCGAGACCAACCCTCAGTTATCCAGATCCGCAGGACTCAGCAGGGACCTGGCACACGGCCAGCCCCTCCTTAGTCCTGTGTTCGCCGCCTTGTCCAACATTTACTCCGTTCCTCAGCGTCCTCCGCGGTAACACGGGTGTAAGTACCGTGCCCACCTCCCAGGGGCGCTGTCACGTCAAGTACTGCTCGTAAGATGCCTGGCGCAGCGTCCGGTGGCCTGAACGCTGGTCAAAGGCGTTTCCACCCCTCCCAGCCGCAGGCCGTGGCTCAGTCGCTGGAGGAGTGAGTGACTGATTCTCGGCAGCCTTGAGGTTGTCAAGGGCTCCCCAAAGTTAGGGACTTTGTTCTGGTCGTGGCTATGAACCAGTGTCTAGCTTAGTGCTGATGCATAGTAGGACCACATAACACATGCTGGATGAATGGATGCAAGAATAAATGAAGCAGTATCCCTGCTTTCCCGATGAGGGTCCTGAGGCTCTGAGAGGTTAAGTGACTTGTCTAAGGACACACAGCTGGGCTGTGTCTGAGTGGGGATAAAAACTCAAATTTTCTCTCTTTGCCCTCGGCACCCCTCCCCCCCCTTCAACTTTCACCTTCAGGCTCAGGAGATTCAGAATCTTGGGTTTCCACCCTGCTGGGACCTGGCTGGGGAAAGGCGGGTGTGTGTGGGGTGGTGGTAAAAGAACACCCAGCCCAGCCCTAGCACAAAAGAAGTGTTCCAGATTCAGCTGGAGGGCAGGGCCAAGGGGAGTTTGGAGGGAATCCACAGCCAGGTGTAGATGTGGCTCCCAGTGTGGACAAAGCTCAGGAAGCTGGTTTTCATGAGCTCTGAGGGACAGTGACCAAAGCTCTTTCAGGCAGAGTTGGCTCTTGGCAATCTGGGACTTGATCCCCAGCCCAGCACCACCACCTCCCCACTCCCTCACCCCCAGCAGTTCTCCAAAGGCCAAAAGCTATTCTTGTCTTTTTCTAAAAGAGGCATTTGAAACCATGAGCCAATTTTTTCCATTCCTGAGCTTGGGTATCGTCTATTTCAGGCGTTTGTTGTTTTCCATGAGTTGCAAATGCCACTGAAGCTGGCCTTTCCTGGACAGCTAGCACGGGAAGGAGCCAGGCAGCAGCAAGGCAGGGCCAGCTTAAAAATACTTCCTGCTTCATTTTTCCTTTGAAAACAAACCCCTAGGGGCCTTTTGCAATTGCTGAGCCTGGGAACTAAGCTTCCCAGGGCAGAAAACTGACTGTGCGTTCTGTTTCCTGAATGCACTGGATGGGTTTGTGGGTCCCAGAAAAAGCAACAGCACTAACTTTGCTGTGTGACCTTGGGCAACTTGCTAACCTATCTGGGCCTGGTGGCCTCCTCTCTAAAATGAAGCCAGGTGAACAGATGATCTTGAATTGTCCCTTCAGCTGTGAGAGCCAGGATGGGAACCACCTCCAGGGCCACGTTTTCTTCCTAGAAATAGGCCAACATGAGATGTCAGGACATGGAGGCCTGAGTTAGGAGGCAGCTTTTAGCTCGGTCTCTGGGAATACTTTGTCAGTTCCTGAGCCCAGAAAATGTTGTAGGAGGGTCTAGAATGTTCTCAACAGGATTCAGGTAATTGCAAAAAGATTAAACACCACCAAAGGGAATAAAGACACTGTGGTAGATCCACACGACACACAACCCGCAGTTAAGCCTTGATCTGTGTTCTAACATGGAAAGATCTCCAAGAGCTATGGCTGATCAGAAAAACAAGTTGTGGAAGGGCTGGTCCGTGGCTCACTTGGGAGAGTGTGGTGCTGACAACACCAAGTCAAGGGTTAAGATCCCCTTACCAGTCATCTTTAAAAAAAAAAGAAAAAGAAAAACAAGTTGTGTAATGGAACAATCAGAATTGTATCATTTATTTTAAAACACACACAAAACAAAGCTACATAGTTTTCTATACCATGGATACACATATTTATGAAATTACATATGGAAAGTTCTGGAAGACTTTACCCAATCTAATAATAGTTCTTACCTCTGGGGCAGGAAGGGGACTGGATTTGGGGTGGTGTCAGAGAGGAATGATGTATTTGTAATGTTTTTACAGAAAGAATGTATTTATTAGTGGTTGTTTATTTTTCTTATTGAGATACACCAAGATATTGAGGGGATAGGTGACCCCCTCTCAGGCCATCCTGGGCTGGGACCCTGTGGTTGGAAGGTGCAGGAAGAGGGTGGCTGTGGCTGGAAGTGGAGGTGTGTGAGATAGAAGCTTGAGCAATGGAAGTGTTTATGCTTTCAGGGAAGAAAATGAAGATATCATTCTCAGGATTTATTGGCCAGTTGTAAATTGTTTTCTATTGCAAAGAGTTGCCTCAGGAGGCAATTAGATTTAGATCACATTGTTCCCAGGTTGGCACAGGCAGGTGTTAACTTGCTGAGGCTTTGCATCACAGCCACTGTCTGTAAGAGTGTGCTCAGCTGCCTGGATGGCAGAATAACCCTATCCCGTGGTGGCATGAGCTACTGCTTTATAAGATAGTGAGTTGCTTGTCAGTGGGGGTATTGAGTACGGGAGAAAGGGGTCGGCCTAGACTGTGACCCTGAGGGCAGCATCCAGATCTCCATCCCCACCCTTGGGCATAGTGCCTGGTCCAACTAATCCTTACAGAATGGACAAAAGTGGGGCTGGAAGCCCGTTAAGCTTCCTGATAGCATTTCATCATAGTATCCTCTGCCACAGCCTAAGCTCGAGGGGAGAGTGGCTTGTAAACTTGGAAGTGGGGTGCACTGTTATAATTACCATTATAATGATTGTTCTAGGCAGTTACTAAATATTGACGGTGGTGTATCTATTACCAAATCTACAGGTGCTGGCTCTTACAAACCAAACCTTGATGAAGTAGACAAGGGGTTTCTCCTGCAGAGCCCACAGTGTTGTCTGCTCTGGGCTAAGCTTGTATAAGCCTTCCAACCTAGGGCCAAAGGGCAAGGGCCACGTTTTCAGGTTGGACCACCTGCATCCCTGCTCCATTTGTTTAAAGAGGAGCACCAGTATGATGGGTGGGAAGTGATGGGAAAAACGAAGTTGGGGAGAGCCTGTGTATGAGGGCTCCTCTTCTGGGGCCCCAATCCCTGGGTTTAGTTCCACTACCTACCAGCTGTGTTACTTGAGCTAATTAATTTCTCAGATCTGTTTTACCCTATAAAATGAGGACTGTGATGGTGTGAAATGCATAGAACTGTTATGAGTATTAAAGTTAAATAAAAATTTTTTTAATGTACCTACTATGTGCTAGGAACAGGGCTCAAGTCCTCGCTAGCCACTTGCTGCCAGTTTCCTCCTCTACGGCCTGCACAGGTCCACATTACTGCTGTGGCTGGCTGGCACCTCCTCTAGCCACGCACCCTAAGCCTCACTCTCATCTCCCTTTGTTGAGGTCGTGCCCCCTCTTTGGACCGTTCAGCTTGTAGCTGCCACTCTGTCATATGACATATGCGGATATTGGCCATTAAGGGCAGGCCTGGTACACTAAGCGTTTCTGGGACCCCACAGAGCCTAGGCCAAGGACTTGCTCGTTTGGTCCTTGTTTAACTAACACACCAATTCTCCTTTTATGTTGGGCTGGGTAGGAGTTAGGAAATGCCCAAGCCCACTTTCAAGTCCAAGTCAGAAGCACTTTGCTCACCCTCCCCAGCCTTCCGTGCCCTGCCTAGAACAAGGAGGAATTTTCCAAGACTCTGGTTTTGCCTCTAGGGAAATGGAGGCACAAGGCAGCAATGATTCCTGGGTGTCCCGTCTCAGCCCCTCTAGGTGAGGAGCCTGTTCCAGGTGCCCTAGTCTTTAAGCCGGGGGAGGGGGCGCGTACTACAACTCCCAGAGCTCCCCGTGCTCAGGGGGCGGTCCCTGCACGGCGCGAAAGAACCGGCCCACCAATGGGAGCCCAGAGCGGGGTGGGGGCGGTGCCCGGGCGGGGTGGGGCCTTGGGGAGGCGGCCGGTGAGCGGCTCCGCGAGCCAGTCGCGCGGACAGCGCGGGACCGAAGTACCTCGCGTGCCGAGGGT
>NW_007726467.1:284255-309269 GCF_000696425.1 Galeopterus variegatus
CGAGGGCGGCGGCGAGCGAGCCCGGCCCGGGGCGCCAGCGCCCTTCGCCCGGCGCGGGGGAGGGTGAGGCTGGGTGTCTGCGCGCGCTCTTCGAAAAAAGGAAAGACAAAAAGTTTTGGCGGCCAGGGGCTTCCCGGGCGTTTATCTCGAAACTCTTGCCGCCGTCTCTTGACTGAAATTTACCCAGCCCTGTACGGCTCTGTCATCCCACTTCCTCTGCGGTTTCAATCTCGAGCTGGTCTCAGCTAATTTGTTGTGACAGCTGTCAGCAGCAGTTTCTCTGCCGCCCAGCCCCCTCCCCCCGTGACATCCCCGCGGGTTCTCAGAAGCCGCGGGCACCGCCGAGAAGAGGCGCCGGGTGCGCTGGGCGCGCGGGGCGCTTTCCACTGCGGCCGCCGTTTCCTGAAAGTGACTGCGCGGGTTTTGAAGAACTTGCTCAATGCACTTTGAAGAATCAACTGTTCCTCTTTCAGCCGCGGGGCGTGCAGACCGTCCGGTGGTTACCAGCTCTCGGCCCCTGCCCCTTCTCTTTCTCTTCTCTCTTCCCTTTTCTCTTCTCTGGTCTCTCCCTTCTTGTCTCCTGTCCACCCTTCCCAGCCCCAGGCAGGAAAGAGGTAGCTTCCTTCTTTGATCTCCTCTTCTCTTTCTAGTGTCCTCCCAATTCTCTTTCCTCGGGTCTCCAGAAGGGACAGGGTGGCGGCCCGGGGAGTGGTGGGAGGAAGAGAGGGCAGAAGCGCAGGCTGGGAGCGTTCAAGGAGAGATGTTGACCTGACCGAGCGCCGCATCTCGGTCCCTCCGCGGGGTCCAGGGGCGCCGCCAGGCCGGGGTCTCGCCGCCCTCCATCGCTCGCTGGCGCGGTGGAGCTTGCCGCATGCCAGATCCCCGAGGGCTCAAGGGGTTCCGAGGTGGGTCCCGAGGCGCTGCGCTGGCCAGACCCCGCGTCCCTTTGTGGAGTCTTGAGCCGGCAGGGAGGGTTCTGCGCAGCCCAGAGGAGGATAACAGGTGCTTCTTGCCCCATCCAAGCCCCACTGTTGGGAGCCCATGTGCGTTCCCAACAGGGTCTCTTTGCCTATAGGCTATGCTGGTGCAGAGGAGGAGTGAGAGATGGTGGCTAGGGGATCCAGCTGCCAGAGCAGTGTTCCAGAGTCCATTTGGCCCTGGGGACCCGCCTGGGGTCTAGAACTTGGTGTGACAGAGGTAGAAAGGACCTCAGAGAATCAGCCCCTCCATCTTTGATTTGCATCTGAGAAACAGGCTTAGCAACCACAGTGAGTGAGAGATAGTCCTCCAAGACTCTGCCCCTCTCTCCCTTCTCCATGTCCTTCTGTTCCAGAAGGGAAACTGGCCTGGAGTGGCCCACACTCCCTCTTAGGCCTGGGTCCACAGGCTTGGAGGGCCACACTGGGTAGGGGGGATGTCCAGGAGGGGAATGGAAAAGTGGAGAGGCAGAGGAGTGCCCCATGCAGGGGCCAGGTGGCCTTTCTCTCATCCTGTTCTGTTGTGTGACATCTTGGTCAAGTCACTTAACACCTCTGAGCCTTGTTTCTCCATAGGTGGAATGGGAACATAGGAAAGTCCATAGACGGAGCTATTGCAGTTACCATCAAATATCACCCAGACTTGGTGGGAAGGTACTTGGGTTCAGCCCATCCTGGAACAGGATCTTATAGGACATGCCAGAACCGGGTAAAGAGGGACAGGGAGCCCCAGTGGAGTTTGGGAGTTGGTAGTCTCACATTCGGTGCTCCCCACACCCCCTACTTTTCTGTTCCCTCTCAAGATTCTCATCTTGGCTCCAGCTTCTCCCAGACCCTGTCCCTCTTCCCCTCTCCTTCCACCTCCCCCAGCCGGGGTACTGAGGCTGGGCTGTGGCTGGAGCTGCACCATGCGTCCTCGGGGGGTCCCATGTCCAGTTCCTCTGTCCTCAGTGCTGACAGGTCTCCCCCAACCCCAAACCCACTGGAGCAAGCTCCACGTGGAGACTGCCAGGCAGCCAGCTCCTAGGCCACGGAATGGACTGGCCGCTTCAAAGGCTGTCTTTGTTTCGGCTCCGAGCTAAGAAAGCTGAGAGAAACTTAAGCCAACAACCTCAGGCGAGGGGGTGGGGCAGTGTCTGCTAGTTGTTATTGAGGCTGCTGTTACCATTATTGTTGTAACTGACACAGTGTTCCCAGTCAGTGACTTTTCATGAAAGGAAGTGTCATTTCCTTCCCATCACACCAAGGGTGAGTGAGGTGGGGTGGGTGGGGGGGGGAGAAAGGGGTGCGCATGCTCAGCAGGCCCATCAGCTTAAGAGCTGTGCGGCCTTGAACTAGTCACAGCCCCTCTCTAGGAATCAGGGGTATCAAGTGGGCTCATCCTGCATCCACCAGGCTGATGTTTCTGGAGCACCTGCTGGGTGAGTGAGCCGGCAGGCGGGCTTCAGATCTCACTGAGGAGTGGTGCGCATGCACAGCATGCTCGGCTGCGGTTTGTGGGGGAAGCCTCCTTTCTCGCTTTCTTTTGCTTAGAACATTAGGCCCATTGAGTCGAGCAACCCATGTTATAGATGGGGAGACTGAGATATAGAAGCAGCAACTGACTCGGTAAAAGATGCACCTCTGTAGTGCAGTGCCCCCTGCCCCATCTCTCCTCCTGTCACGCTCTCATATGATTTCAGCCCATTGTCTGGTAGGGCAGGGGGCAGGCTCACAGATCCCACTGACCTCCCCACGCCCATCCCACTGCCCCATACGCACCTTCTGGCCCTGGCTAAGCCAGGAAAGACGTCTTGAGTTTGTCTTCAGTGACTCTCCTCTACTGGTCTTCCCCCGACCCTGCCACTGCCTTCACCTTCTTCCCTTTGCACAAGGCACCCCCAACCCCCTCCCCACCCCACCCCACCCCAGGTAGGCTGAGCCCTGACCAGGAGCTGGCCCCCTACTCTCATATAAGAGGTGGCACTTAAAGAAATCTCAGTAGTGTCAGCCTCAAGACTGTGTGGACAACATCCCTTATGCAAAGGTGGTGGGGCCTCTGGGGGCTCCCTGAGACCAGGGGAGTTGATTCCCAGGGACTAGAGCTTCTGCCCCTGCTGCCCACCTCTCTGAAGGTGCAGCCTTTTGACTGGTCCCCTCCCATCTGGGGGCCTAGCTGCCTTAGCAGTCAACACTGTTGACTAGCTCTAGTTAGCAGAGTAGCAGGGGTGATGTGACGGGAGACTGCAGATCCACTTGGGGAAAGTGGGCAAGTTTGCACCCTCTGAGCACAGACAAGGTACTTGGAGTCTCCCCGCTTGCATTAAAAAAACTAGATCTCAGTGTTCAGTGTCTTGGAGCAGTCAGACTGCTCTGGTTCTGAATCCCAGTTCTGCCGCTGGTAAGCTGTGTGACTTCTGGCAAATTATTGAACCTCTCTGAGCCTCAGGTATTACATCAGTTAAAAGGGGGAAACAATACCCACTGGATGGCTGGGAAGACTCAGTGAGGCAGTGTACAAGATTCCTAGCCCAAGGCTGCCCAGAGCACTGATTTGAGTTGGTGGAGCACATGGTGTGGGACAAAGGGAATGGCTTGAGAACAAGTAGACCTTAGGGAGCATCCTCTATTGGAGTGAGTGACTGAAACTAACCTCTTCATGATGTAGTTTTAGGCTCTTGGAGTTGAGCGTGACTCAGACATGAGCCACTGAGTTGAACAGAAATCAGATTTATATAGAGAAAGGGCCCTGGGCAATCCTCCAGCCCAGCACTCTGCCAAACCACTAGCTGCCTAGTGAGGGTTTGGGTCACTATGGACCCGGGCTCAGCCACCCAGCCTCCCTCAATCCTCTTCCCAGCAGTGATATGAGAAAATCACGGGTGACTTGTGGAATGAAATCCTCCTGTTGATTATTAGGGCTTTTCTAACACCATTACCCAACTGCACAAAACTTGACGAACAAACTAGGAATAAAGTCAGCAGGAAAGGCATAAGAGCTTTAACCAGCAACTTCTGAGGACTGCAGAGGGGAACCTGAACCATTGGAGACGTGGTCATGAAATGAAAGATGCAATATTATAAAGCTGTATTTAGCCCTCAAATTTAGTCAAAACCCCAGTAGTGTTTTATTTTTCTTTAAGAGTATATGACAAAATTATCCCAAAGTTCAAATGGAATATTTTAAGAAGAAGAGTAATGACAGGAGACCTGCCCTTGGAGAGTAAATTGTTTTACTAGCTACAAAAATCAAAACAGTGTGCACAGGTCCCTGCGTTCTACAAAGGATGAAACATAATAGAAAGTCCAGAAATAGTCCCAGCTGTGTTCCTTACTAGCATTGAGATTGTGGGGAAAATAGCATTTCAAATCATCAGGGGAGGGATCACTCAATCAATACTGGGACCACCCAACCATTGGGGGAAATGCGGTTAGATCCCTGTCTCGCACCTTATACTAGAATAGATTCCAGATGTGCTCAAGGTAAACAGTGAAACAGTAATCGCCATTATCATCATTACTGTTTCCTGGATGGAAAAAGTCGATGTCTGAATGACATTCTTGTGGAGAGCATATGTTTTCTTTTTTTAACTTGATGCACCTCTGCCTTGACAAATAGGACATCCGAGGCATCGTGCAGGCAGGGATCTACACACTCAAGCTTGGAGCAAGACAGCCACGCAGGGGCCAGGTCTCCTGCCTCCGTGGGCTGGGTGAGCCTCGGAGACTGGGGTTGTCATCTCCATAAGCTCCTTCTTTCCAGCCCCCCACTCGGGCTCTGCATTGGGAGGTGTGAGGGCTGGCAGCCAGGCAGGCAGGACGACTCAACCAACATCAATGGCAGTGGGTTTCAAACTTGTTTTTTGTAGCAGAACCCTTTTTACAAATGAAGATTTATCTGGAACCCTGATCTATAAATGATCGGGGAAGGGAGGATTAGGGCAGCCAGGGACAGGACAGAGCACACCCTGGAGAGGAGGAGCAGGACTCCCCTCTCCCTCATCTAAGGCTGCGGAAGCAGGGGCCCAAAGGCCTGGAGCCCAGAAGGTACTGCCAGGACAGAGGGTGCAGCCCTGGCTGGGAGAGAAGGGAGGCCGAGTTCATTTGGGGACTCGGCTGGACACGGAGAGAAAGAGTGTTTCCCTTTGTGGCTCAGGCGAGAGCTCTAATCCCTTTCCCATCTGGGGTTAAACAGCTCAGATTGGTGACCTCCTTTTCAGGTAACCCAAGTGCCCAACTCTAGGAGATTTTCCCTGAGTATGACCCACGCAGAGCTCACAAACTCTGAACTGAGCAGGAGAGACTAAGAATCCTCTGGCCTTTGGCTCTCAACCTGGCTGCCTGCTGGAGCTTTAAATCGATGCCCCATGCAGGACCTTAAATCAGACCCTGGGGGTGGGGCCAGGCATCAGTGTCTTAAAAATGCTTCTCCAGGTGAATCTAATGGACCCTGGTGCAGCCACTTTATTTTTCTGAAGTTTGAAGGGCAGTGACTTGCCGGGGTCACATAGAAAGTTTGCAAGAGAGATCCAGTGAGAAGCCCCATCACAGTGAGGAGTAGGCGGAGAGTCCTTGGATGCTGATGCTCTGAGGAGCAGGAGAGGAGGGAGGGAGGATGTGCAAGCAGAGCTGGCAGGAAGAGCCACTCCACTGACCTGGAAACTTCAGGAATTGATGGGTAGTTAGCAAAGCACTCCAGAGTCTTTCTCTCCCATCTAACAGAAGGGAAGACTGAGGCACAGAGCCACCTGAGGACTCAGTCGGAAAGGCATCAGTCTGGTGGGTCAGTTGTTAGCACCAGGATTTCTAGAGATTGGCCATGTCACGAACGGTTGGAAACCAGCCCCAGAGGGTGGCCCGAATCCCTCTCTCTTTGACAACCCTTAGGGTTGGTTTCTCTCCACACTTATTTGGATTTTTCATCAAGGCTTTGCAAAGGTTCGTGATAACCACAGCAGCCACTGGACTGCTGGTCAGACAGACCTTGTTTTGAGTCTTAGTTCCTCCGGGAAATAAACAACTTAATCTCTCTGGCTTCAGTTTCCCCCTCTTTAAAATAGGATCCCCCAAAACACAACAAAACAAAAAATGGGATCCCTCCTGGACTGAATGAAAGAACATACCTGAAAAAGCCAGGGACGCAGAGCCAAGGACCCACATGGTGTGAGCGAGAAGTTGCAGGTGTCACAGCACTCATATGAACGGCTACCAGAGGGGAGCCATTCAGTGGCCAATGATTCTAACGCCACGTGCCTCTGGGTACCGCTGGCCTTCTGGGTTGTGTTGGTGTGGGTTTATTATTTCTAAGAAGATTCTTTTTCTGTCTGGGATGGAGAGGAAATCTCACACGTTCTCAACAATAAGGATTTCCTGAGCTGGAGTGAACAGGAGTATGGGACAGTTCATACTAGATTAACAAAAAGGAAAAAGGAAAGAGAGAAAAGGTTGTGAAAAGATATCGGTTCCTGGTCTGGAATCTGCCATCCTACCATGTGGCCTGAGGTGGCTTCCGATGGCTGTGTTTTTTTGCATGGCAGAGGTGGTACGTTTTTGCAGCTATCAGCACATGGCTGCCCTTAGTAAAACAGCCTGTGGCTCCTGCCCTCCATGAAGGGTCGTCATGAGCCTCATTCATTCCAGCTGACCTGACACCTGCCATGAGGGGTGCTGGGAGGCCTCCCCTCACTATCAAGGGAGACAAGCAACAGGCAGGTCAGTCAGGATGGCTGTGAGTGGCTGAGGTGACAGGAGAGGAGCAGTTGCTTCACCAGGCTGGGGCTGGAAAAGGCACCCAGAAGAAGGGATTTGTCAGCAGAGACCAGAAGGGCACCAGGCCCCTTGCAGGTGAGAGGAGCTTGTGGCCTAGTGAGGGGCAGTGGGAACTCTGCTCAGGGGGAGGGTTAGATGTCTTACAAAGAGGCACTTATTCTCTTGATTACTGCTGGGAGAACTACTGTCCAGGCACCCCTTGTGGTGTTTTGGAGGCCACAGACACGGGAGCCTCGGCAGCTTCCCTGATTAGGTTGAGCTGCTGTGAAACTTTCTGCCTGAACATTGGGCAGGTTTTGGAGACAGGATTTCCCCAAGCACCACGGCCCAACCCCAGCCTCCTCTAACTTGGCCCCAAGATAGTTGAGGGTTTCCTTCAAAGATTTGGGGAGATGCTGCAACAGAGGAAAGAAAAGCAGCAAGTGTGGAGTGGGTGGGGCCCGCGTAGGGTGAGGGGAGAGGAGGGCCATCATGAACGTGTGTGTGCGCGTTTGCGCAGCCTGAGTGCAGCTGGGGACCCAAGCAGAGGATGTGCCGCAGAAGGCAGTTGAGGATTCCCCCTCCCCCTAGTCGATTCCCAGCTCTGCAGAATGGGGGGCCTCTTCTCGGCCATCTCTTCGTCCCTACCTCCATCTCATGTGCTTTCTCTCCCTCTCCTTCCTTTTCCTTCTCTTTCTTCCCTCTCTCCTTGCAGCACCCCCTGCCAAAGAGAAGAAGAAACAGCCAGAGGAGGGTGACCCCCTAGACCCCGCTGCATCCCCGAAGCCCACTGGTGAGCTGAGCAGGAACCACAGCCCCATCCAGCTAGAGGTGAGTTGGGCCACTCCCTGAAGGGCCTCCTCCCTGCCACCCACCCTCGGCCTGCACTCAGCCTCTAGGTGAACTTGGAGACTCCCTAAGCTCTCAGGAGGGAGGCGTAGTCCTACCCCCCATCCTGCAGAGTGGGCTGGGGCTCCACATTGGAACGTGCAAGAGCTGGGCGCCGGGCAGGCAGGGGCACTCTGCTGTCACCCGTGGCAGTGGCTTTCAAACTTAGTTTTTGTAGCAGAACCCTTTTTCCAAATGAAGATGACCTGGAATCCAGATTTGTAAAACAGACAAAAGCACTATTCTGATATAAAACTACATCTACATCCATCCATCTAGATGTATATAACATGGGCATATAGAGTCACTCAGTGAGATCAACAAGGCTGTAGGATGCACAGAGAATCTGAACGGGGGATTGTGGGTGGCACTTTTGGAGCACACTCAGCCTCAGCTTCCTTTCTTTTTGGCCATTTGCTTTGGTGGCACAGTCTGGAGAAAATATCCTGATTCATGTAGAGAAGTTGTTGCAAATGGTAGTAGTTTTAACAGCGTGCCTGGAACTCAGGGAAGAGGACCAGAGAGCAAGTGCACTTGAGGAACAGTGTGAGAGGCCCCATTCCGAGGTCTGCACAGGGCTGGCTCCCTTGTCAACAGCATGTTACGATTTCATAGGCAACACATGAGTTATGTGTTTATTATCAGAGGTCTTTGATACCATAAAAACACTCAAATAAAACTTGAATCAAATATTTTTGGAATACGTGGCTCTCTGCACTGTTCTAGGCCCAGATGGTGTGTGTCCTTCTAGTGTTTTGGGCCTCCCCAACAGGACTCAGGAGCTACCTGCTCTCTGAGCAGGAGCCTACCTTGGGCCAGGATACCGGCCCTGGGCTGTCAGCCCCAGCCCATCCACCCCCTTTGCTCTAAGCCACCAACCAGATGCACAGAATCTGCAGAAATTGTCCCTCTGGAACTGGAAACCAAAAGTCCTGTGCATCTGACATAAATGTGCCAACAGAAACCCAGAGCATGGCAGGCTGGTGGGTCAGAGGGGCAGGCCACCTCAGCAGAGGCTCGGAGCAGCTTGCAGCACTGGAAAACATCAAGCACCTTCATTCCTTCAGCTGTTGCCACAGGGCCCTAGGGATGCACAGTCTGATGGAAGAACTAAGACAGAGGTAGAACAAATCAAAAGCAAGATGAAGAAATGGTCTAGGCCTGGAGAAGGTGGGGGACTGCCCCATGACTGCTGTGGAGCCAGCTGCTCTGGGCTTCCCAACCTCTGTGGCGGTCCTGGACGCCAGCCCCTGTCCTGGGGGCCCTGGGTACTGATAGCTGACACCTACACTTGTCTGACCCAGGAACAGTCACTCTGGCCCAGAGTAGTAGGCTGCGTGCTCCTGGGGGAGCCTGGCACTGGGGGCCAGGCTCCTTATCCCTCACCGCAGCCAGTGGTTTCCACATGTCCGCAGCCACCCACCAACTGGGGCCCACCCCAATGCCTCCTGTTCTTTCCCCAGGACTCCCCCGAGGCAGGCGGGGAGCGGGAGGAGGAGCAGGAGCGGGAGGAGGAGCAGGCCTTCCTGGTCAGCCTCTACAAGTTCATGAAGGAGCGACACACACCCATCGAGAGGGTGCCCCATCTCGGCTTCAAGCAGAGTGCGTTCCTGGGGTGCAGGCAGGGAGGGGGGCCCAGCAGGGGACCCCATCCACGCAGGGCATCGGGGCGGGCACCTCTGCTCTGGGTGACCCTGGATGCTGCTGGTCTACAGGGGTTGCACAAAGAAAGGATGCCTCTCTCCACGCTCAGGGCTGGCAACGGGTGGAGCTGGATTTCCATCCTCACTGGTCCCTGGGCCACCAGTGCGCAGGCCCAGCCTGCCCATCCATCGCAGTGGCTCTGTCTGGGTGTTTTCTGGTCTGTGCCTGCCTGATGGAGCTATAGGAATGGGTTGCAGCTGTCCCTGCCCCTCATAGAGACTGACAGCTGGCTCTACCCCCCCCCCCTTCCTCCAGTTAACCTGTGGAAGATCTACAAGGCAGTGGAGAAGCTGGGGGCCTATGAGCTGGTGAGGAAAGCACCTTTGAGTCCTAGCTCTGCTGCAGCTCCCTGCACATCCCTGCTGCACCCCAGGAGGGGCTGGGGAAGGGACAAGTCTGGCAGAATTGGCCTTGCCTCCAGACAGTCCCCAAATCCTGCCCCTGCATGCCGCGGGGAGGAGGAGCCTGCCTTGCCCGCTGATGCTTTGCTGTTCAAAGCAGGTTTTCCTCCCTTCCCATCTGTTCTGCCTTCCCTGTGTCGGAAAGCTGCTTGGGCTAGCAGTCGGGTGGCTCCTGGGAGGGAGAATCAGCTGGCCTCCAGAGGAACCCTTTCTAACCTCCTGCCTCGCTGCTGAAGCAGCAGCTGCAAAACTGCAGTCCTTGCCCCCTTCCCTGTGAGTGGGGACCTGGAGCTGGGAGGACCCTCACTGGTGTCCTTGCAGGTGACCGGTCGCCGCCTCTGGAAGAATGTGTACGACGAGCTGGGGGGCAGCCCAGGCAGCACCAGTGCAGCCACGTGCACACGCCGCCACTACGAGAGGTACAGCAGGGGCAGCCGGGGTGTCCACTGTGAGCCCCTGGGTACGTGTTACCTGGGCCTTTGCCCCCCAGGGCCTTGACAGAGTGTGCAGTGGGGTCAGTAGGGGTTGTGGGTATAATAGGCCCAAGTGTCCAGGGAAGGGGCAGGGTGTGTGCCACAAGCCTGCGGAGCAGCAGGGCAGCATGGGTGCTGCATCTTCATCGTGGCCCAGAGCTGCATCCAGGGGCCCAGCCAGCCTTCAGGCCTCCCGCACAGATGAGGAAGAGCCGTGGGCTGCTGCTCAGTCAGGGAGGGAGCTGACAGGTCTGGGGCCAGCAGAGAGGACGTTTCTGGTGGTGGTGTCCACGGGACCAGAGGGGCTGAGAGGGGGCCAGGCAGAGGCCAGCGGTGTGGGGTGGGCACCCCAGCCTCCTGGTGGACGTGCCCGGCTCCTCCCCAGGCTGGTCCTCCCATATGTGCGGCACCTGAAGGGGGAGGATGACAAGCCACTGCCCCCCTCCAAGCCCAGGAAACAATATAAGATGGCCAAGGAGCCGCGGGGGGATAACGGGACCACCGAGAGGCCAAAGAAGGCCAAGGAAGAGAGGCAGATGGACCAGGTGAGCGCTGAGCCAGGCTGGGGGCTGCCCTGTCCCCTGCCTCTTGAAGCTCCCCCTCCCTGCCCTGGCAGTGGCTGCAGGTCTTCCCGCGTAGAACTCCCAGCGCCTGCTCCCAGGGCAGGACCTGTAGGGGCTCTAGGTTCTCAGTAGATGGCAGTGGGGTCTGCACTCCAGCCTGCACCCCACTCATTGGGCTCTATGTCCTGACACCAGGCTGTGTCCACTCAGAGGATGGGGCACCTTTTGACAGTTTTGCACAAAGGCACTGCAAGGGCTAGCAGCAGCCCCTGGGGATCCCCTGAGACCCTGCTGCCTCCGAGGCCCCAGGTCAGGATGCTTGACTCAGACCATGGCTTTTTCTCATTCTAGATTGTGCCAGGAAAGACCAAAACAGATGCCACTGAGCCAGCACAGCCTCCCAGCCAGGAGTCCCCCAGGAACAGTACAGAACAGTTGGGCCCAGCCTCTGGGCCCTCTCTGCCCTTCATGGGTACAAGTGGCTGCCCTGAGGCCTACAAACGGCTCCTGTCCAGCTTCTACTGCAAAGGGACACATGGCATCATGTCACCACTGGCCAAAAAGAAGCTCCTGGCCCAGGTGAGCAAGGCAGGGGCCTTACAGTGCCAGGAGGAGGGCTGTCGCCATGGCGAGGGCAGCCCAGATGGGGAGCCCCAGGCGTCCTCGGCTGTTCGCCCCCCAGAGAGTCCCCGGAGCCCAGGAGGGCCGGCTGAGAACTCCAGGCAGCGGCTGACCCCTCAGGAAGGATTGCAGGCCCCTGGCGGCAGCCTCAGGGAGGAGGCTCAGGCGGTCCCCTGCCCAGCAGCCCCCATCTTCACGGGCTATTTCCACACCTGCCCCACCAAGGTGCTGAAGCCTGTCAGCCAGCACCCCCGGGACTTCTTCTCCAGTCTTAAAGATGGAGTGCCACTGGGGCCTCCTTGCAAAGAGGGGCTGTCAGTCAAAGAGCCCCAGCTAGTGTGGGGCGGGGATGCCAACCGCCCCTCTGCATTCCACAAAGGCGGCTCCAGAAAAGGTGGCCTCTATCCCAAGCCCAAAGCCTGCTGGGTGTCTCCCATGGCCAAGGTCCCTGCCGAGAGCCCCGTGCCCCAGCCCACCTTCCCCAGCAGCCCAGGCCTCAGCCAAAAGCGCAGCCTGGAAGAAGAGGGCTTTGCTGGTGGCAAAAGACTGCGGGCAGTGTCTCCCTATCTTAAGGAGGTGGATGCCAAGGAGTGTGGGGCCAAACCCACTGGGGGGCCTCGCTTGGCTGTCTCCTGCCTGCTGGGCCCAGGTCTGGGGCCTGCCCCCCCAGAGGCCTACAGGGGCACCATGCTGCGCTGCCCTCTGAACTTCGCCAGCAACCCGGACCCCTTAAAGGGCCAGGTTGCGCTCCCCTTCAGCCCCCTGGTCATCCCGGCCCTCCCAGCCCATTTCCTGGCCACTACAGGCCCCTCACCCATAGCCACCAGCCTGATGCACATCCCTCCATCCTTTGATGGTACCCTCCGCCACAGACTTGGCCCAGCACCATCTGCCTGGCATGTACCCCCCATCACAACCTATACAGCACCCCACTTCTTCCACCTCAACACTGAGCTTTAGGTCAGAGCCTGTGGTGCTGTACTGCACTGCAGAGGGTCTGATGTGGCCAGAGATAGGGAGGCGCTTCAGGGGCTCTGGACTGGAGCCCACTACCCAGGCCCCTGGCCGGGCAGCCTGGCACAAAGAGGGAGGAAGCAGGTAAACTGGGTTTGTCTCTCACGGGAGCAGCCCAAGCCCAGGGACTGGGGACCTAGTTGTCCCAAGGCCTTGGGAGAGAATGGTGCAGGGTCAGCAGGAGCAGCCAGAGCAGAGGCCGGGAGCCGGGTGAGGATCAGAGGATGGCAGCTGGCGGAAAATCCAATAAAGACACCAGTGTGAATCCACCTAGCCCTGAGGTGTTCAGGCAAGCTTGTGGGTGGGGCCGCCAGTGGGAGCCAAGGAGACAGAGCTGGACAGTGCTGCCTCACGGAAGAGCAGGCCCCAAGCAGAGCTCTGGTTCATGTTCCATCAGGCTTTGACATTCATCCTGTGCCTTCAGTCCACCTTCCTAGGTGAGCCTCGGGACGGCTACCTGTTGCCTTCCTCTGTGCAGATGGGGATCCACAATGCACCAAGGTCCCCCTGCAGGCGAGTAGCAGGGCAGGGCTGTGCAGGCACTGGGAGTCCAGGCTGTGAGCTGGGGGTTGAGGATGGGAGCAGGAAGACCGAGTTGGTCAGCCCCAGCGGTGGACGCAGACTTATGGGGCCTGCTGCTGAATCCTCTCGGTGACCACCACCACAGCACCCCCACTTGCTTGCCCCAAACGAACAGGACAGGCCTGGAAGGGAAAGAGGAGCGTAGGGGCTAGTCTCAACCTGGGCATCTGAATTGTTAAACTCCAGCAGGTTTGGGATGTGGGTGTGCCAGGAGGCTCATGCAGGAACTCTGCAGCCTGATGCCCTCCTTCCTGCAGGCTCTGGGTGGGGAGTAAGGGCCCCATCTCAGGAGGAGGGAGGGACGGAGAGCCCCTCTCAGAGGTGTCACTCCCCTCCCCTAACAGGCAGCCTGTTCTCAGAACAGCTTCACACATTTTCATGGAGAGACGGTGCCACTATTTGCCAAGCAGATGCTGGGGTGGCAGATGTGGGGCCAGGTCAGAGGGCGGCCTTTGACCTGCACCACTGGAACTTGCTCTGTTGTCTGGCGCTGGGTCTGCAGGGATGATTGCTACCTTAGGGTGTAGGAGGGGCAACCAAGTGTGACCCCATTAGTTCATAGGTGGAGAAGTCAAGGCTAGGGATAGAAGAGGTCTTGCTTGCCCAGGGCCACCATCAAGGATGACAACCCAGGCCAGGGCACATGCAACATCCTGGCACCAAGGAGTGGGCGGCCAAGGTGGTAAGGCCATCCTGTCTTCCTCTGCCTCCGGGGGCTGCCTGCCTGTGGAGGGGAGCTCAGGTACAGGTGCCCTCCAAGTGAGGCCAGCAAGGGATAGCGAGAGGTGGCAGTCACTGCTGCGGCAAGAGGACTCGGGCTTTGCAGGGGCATCTCCCAATTCCCCACCTCCATCCTAGGAGACGCCAAGATGCCAGCCCGAGTATCTGTGTGACCAGCTCTGAGCTCCCAGCTCCCACACGCATCCACACGCTGCCTCCCCTCCTAGCCTCTGGGGGCTGAGTGTTTGACAAAGAAGGGGGAGGGAACTGAGTTCTGCCCACCCTCCAAGCAAATGCCCTGGGTGCTGGGCCGTAGATCATTGGGTCATATCCCCCAGATAAGGAGAAGTTGAGGCTACCTGGTGCATGCAGAGTCCTGCCTGAGATGGGGCAGAGTTGCTGGGGTCCCCTTCATCTGCAAAGCAACATCGGCCTTACAAAGGTGGGCAGATGGCATGGCAACAGGACTCGGGCATAGAAGGCTCAGCGCCGTGATGGTGGCGCCCTCTGGAGGCTGGTCTGGAGCATACACCTCGCTTGGCTGTCTGAGTCCTGAACAGTTGGGCAGCCTGACAGGATGCTGGGGCCCCTACTTAGGCGCAGAAGACACTAGAGCCAAATGCAGGTCGCGCTGCCCGCAAAACCTCTGGGGCCCTGATCTCTGCAGCTCCAGCGTGCTAGCTCTACACAATTCTTCACTCCTCACAATTCCTGGAGTAAGGTACTTTCCCCATTTACAAACCAGGAAACAATTCACAGAGATGATGTAGCTCCGAGGGCCAGCACTTGGCAGTGCTCCTTATGTAGGCAGGTGTGCCCCAGGCCGCCTTGCTCTTCATAAGCCCTTTGCTGAGGTCCTGACAATCCCTAACATGCTTCCCTGGGGACTCACAGACCACCAGGGCTGACAGCACCTATGTTTGGGCCATGTCATGTTTCAGGGCCATTTTGAGGACCCAACACCATCTGTGGTGTTGGAGCTATTGATGGTGGCAGAGAGTGGAGGCCACTCTGCTCGGGCACCCACGAGTCCAGCCCCTTTACCTGGTGACAGTTTGAGTGTAAGGCCATGTGTCAGGTCTTCAACAGATGCTCACTGAGCATCTGTTAGTGCATCCCCGGTGCTGGGATACATCTGTGAACAGAACGTTTGAGTCCTTGCCTTCAGGGAGCTGGTATGCTGTGCACCTGGGGACGCAGAAAACAAATGGGTGGAATACAGGGCGTGTCTGGAGAAGGTGAGTGCCGTGGAGAAAAGTAGGGCTGGGAAGGAAAGCAGCGGGCTGGGAGTGGGTGTACAGTTTTGTTGTGGTGGTTAAAATCTAATACAACACGGGCCGGCCCGTGGCTCACTCGGGAGAGTGAGGTGCTGATAACACCAAGGCCCCAGGTTCGGATCCCATATAGGGATGGCCAGTTACATTGGGGCTTGAATACTTGAATTAGGGGGACATAAACATTCAGCTAATAGCAGAACATATACCATATGACAATCTTCAATATAAAATTACCAACTATCTTCCCACTGTAATATAAAAGAGAAAAATTAAAAAGAAAAAGGTAAAATGAAAAACTCTAGCACTTTTTGTAGAATTAACTGAAAGCATTAGCTTTACTGCTACTTATTAGCTACCAGGTACTGTCCTAAGCACTAAATATACATCACTGACAATCTGTACAACACCATGAACAGGTATATACTATTATCATCAACTCCATTTACATATGGGGAATTCAAGGTTAAGTAATTTGCTCAGAGTTGTGCTGCTAGCAAATGAGGGATGCTGGGAGGCTAGCTACAGAGTGGTTAGAACTCTAACCACTTCACTCTTCTGTCTTTCTAGCAACTCCTCCAACTTAGCATCTAGTAGAAGAGAGAAAACTCCACAGAACATTGTGCTAAAAGCTCCCTTATAGAATTGTCACTGATGCCTGAAATTCTATCACTAGCTTCGTTCCTTTAGATTAAGGAATGGTCTCCTATTAAAAGTTAATACAGGGCCGGCCTGTGGCTCACTCAGGAGAGTGCGGTGCTGATAACACCAAGGCCCCGGGTTCGGATCCCATATAGGGATGTCCGGTTCGCTCACTGGCTGAGCGTGGTGCTGACAACACCAAGTCAAGGGTTAAGATCCCCTTACCGGTCATCTTTAAAAAAAAAAAAAGAAAGTTAATACAAATATAAATCTGAAACACAAGAAGCCACTACCAATCATGAAATCTTACAGTACTGTTCTCCTCCCAGGTTTGTGAGAAATCCCCTAAGGGGACCATTCTCGACCCATCCCTGTAGTGATCAATTACAGGAGAACCACCCCTGTAGTGAGATACTATGAGCCATCTCCAGGTCAATCAGGGGTAAAAATTAAAATTAAAATATCTTTCACTCGGGCCGGCCCGTGGCTCACTCGGGAGAGTGAGGTGCTGATAACACCAAGGCCCCAGGTTCGGATCCCATATAGGGATGGCCAGTTAGCTTGCTGGCTGAGTGTGGTGCTGACAACACCAAGTCAAGGGTTAAGATCCCCTTACCGGTCATCTTTAAAAAAAAAAAAAATCTAACATAACACAAAATTTGCCATTTTAGCCACTTTTGAGTATACAATTTAGTGGAATTCAATGTACATTCACAACATCAGGCAACCGCCACCACTACCCATTTCCAGGTGCAGTTTTTTTTTAGAGTGACCAGAGAGGGCCTCACTAGAAGGTGGTGTTTGAGCAATGGCTGGAGGAGGTGACTGGGGAGCCATGTGGAGGAAAAGCGAAGGGAACAGTGAGGATCAAGTCCCCAACATGGGAGCAGGCGAGAGTGTCCGAGGAGCTAGAAGGCCCATGAGGTTGGAGCAGAGTGAGCGAGGGGGAGAGACGTGGGTTCAAGAGGTGGCTCGGGCCATGTGTATGGAGCCTTTGAGGCTGCTGGATCAGTCAGGCTTTTACCAGAAACAAGATGTACACAGAGGAGTGTCCTGCTCTCCAGGTTTAACAAGAGCCCCATGGCTTCTGGGTGGGACTGGATGCTCTGGGGCGGGGCAAGGGCAGAGCAGGAAGCTCATTCACGGAGATGGAGGAAAGCAGCATATCTGGGTGCAGATCCAGGGTGGCCATACCTGACCAGTGCTTCTGTTTTTCAGTGAGCGGAGAGTGAGGGTGGGGACTGGGGTTGGAGGTTTGAGGTGGAGGGAGAAGGAGGAACTAGTGATCTCACAGTGGAGCAAGGCCACACCAGGGCAGCGCCCTCAGGTATCTGGAAAGCACCAGGTTCTGCTTGAGGTCAGTGGCCTGAGTTTCAGCGAGACCAGGCAGCCAGCTGGGTGCAGACTCAGTAGGGGAAAGCTGCAGAGTCTGCTGAAGCAGAAGGGGACAGGGAGCTGAGGCTGGTGCGGGGAGTACCACAATGGAGGGCCAAGGAATCAAAGCTGGGTGAGGAGGAGCTGACAGGTGGTGAGGCTGATGGACCACAGGTGGCAGTGGGCTCCAAGAACCCCAGGATGTGGGCCGGCGAGAGAAGAGGGCTGGCTGGAATTACTGCAGTTATTGGGTGCATCCACGGGAGCGGGTGCCAAGTTAGGGTGGGAAAGATACCCTTGGAGGAGAGACCAGTGAATGGAGAAGTCAGGACTTGGGAAGCCCTGAAATCACAAACTCGGACAGCAGTGGTGCTGGGCAAGCACCAGTGGGCCAGGGCTAGGTTGACAAGGGTTGGGGAGGGGGACTCCAGGGTCCACAGCAAGGACACAATGCAGGGGGCGTAGTCTCAAAGCAGGCATTAACAGGGTCTGGCAGCAAAGTGGAGCCCCAACTACCTTGGGGCAGTGTGGAGAAATGGCCCACACCGGAGGGGCTGCAGGGAGCAGTCTTCAGAGGGGGGCACAGCAGCGGGCTGCAGGAGACCTACTAGGAGGGCAGCTGGGAGCCCAGCAGGTGAGAGATTTCCATGGCTCAGCAAAGATTTGGACTCAAGACCAGAGGCTGCCAGTGACAGTGGCCTGAAGATGTGTTTAAATGTTTTTTTAATGGAGTTGCAAGCATTTAAAAATTAGATTTTGCATTAAAAATTTGGATATTAGGCTTCTCTTTAAAAACCAGAATTTCTGGCCACTTGGGACCACTTACTGGAGCTGAGTAGTGTCTGCTGCCCCTTGGACAGGGAGATCCATCTGTTCATCAGTCTCCCCAACACTGAGGGACCCAGTCCTCTGCCATCTGCCCTGGGCCCCACCACTCAAGCCAGAGTCCTGCCGCTGCTCAGACACTAGGCGGTGGCTTGCTTGCTTTGTAGTCATAAGATCAGCCAAGGCATTTCCTAAGCAGATGACTCCAAGAATGTCGCTGCTGGAAAACTCCAAAGAGCTTCCAGGCAGGTGTATGGAGCAGAGTCATTACAAAGTCACCTGTGCACTGTTCCCTGGTCCAGTGAGGGCAGCAGGGTGGACAGGGCACAGGCTCCCATCCTGCCAGACTCCTGAGGTATGAACAGCCTCTGCCTGCACCTGCCACATCTGTGCCTCTGTAAAATGTGGCCAAAGTAACTTTAAACACACTATCAGTCCCTGCCTTCCCAGCTCCTCTGGGTCCCCAGCCACTGCTGGAAAGCTAACATCACCTGCCCACAAGGGCCTCTCCAGCCACTGCTCCAGCCCTATTTGTGGCCCCCCACAGGGATGGAAGGAGCATGGGGCACTGGAGGGACAGGAGGGAGAAGGGGCTTCACGGGCAGGTTCTTAGAAGAGGGACTGCTTCCCTGCCTCCACACCTTTCCTAGGCTCCTGCCCATCTTGGGGGGGTTCCTGGATTCGTGTCTGGGATTCCCACCACCTCCCTGTCCATGGCACCCAGCCCTAAATGGCAAAGCCAGGTAGAGAGGAAAGATCAAGGAGCTGGAAGCTGGAGCACAGGCTCTGAGATCCGACTGCCCCATGGGTTCAGTGTATCAGTAATGGTTCTCAGGCCCCTTACTTGCAAGCAACAGAAACGAACCTGACCCAGGCAGGAAAGTGCCTGAGTGGGAGAGCTGACCGCCCAGGCCATGGGGGGAGGGAGGGCGGTAGCTCTGCATCTACCGACTTGGATACTGCCATTGGTGAGCTGGGGCCGGCTCCTCCTAGCCCAGAGAGCAGACTGTGGGCATCTCTTCCCACTCCATATTCAATGACGCCATGCTGGGAGCTTGAATTAGGTCAAAGTGGGAGTATTTACACCTCCCAGAAGTCAGGAAGTGCTACAAATCAGGGCTTCCCCCTGCCTAGTCACCCCTTCCCCTACCAAGCCAGTGGTTAGACATCTAGCAGCACACCAGTGCCATCTGACTCAGCTCCTGTGTCTCAGCTCAAGGGTACACGTTCAGGAGAGAATCTTAAGTCCTGTACTTACCTGTGTTTCTCAGGCTGGGGACTGTTTTCCTCAGAGGAAGTGTGTCCGCCACACTGGTTGACACCAGGTGCGTACATTTCTCTGGGCCTCTCCTCATCTGTAATGTGGAAGTGAGTCATTTCTACCTCAAGAGCCGAGGGCATTTAGTGAAAGTGCTCTGTAAGCTCAGGTTCTGACAAATGTGACCTTCCCTGCCCGCAATTCTGCTGGGCCAGCTTGATGGCCCCTGCCCCACTCTTTACTTACTGCTTTTAAAATTCCCACATGTGTCCTGACCACTGCCCTCCTGCCTGGCTTCAGACTTAAAAGTCCCCCTGACCTTTGGATACTGTCTGCATCTGTGTCAAGAATGGCAAGTCAGCCTCCCCCCAGGTACCAAATCTGATTGTGGTTGTCTGCAGCTTTGGACTGACTCAGTGTGAAAGTGATGCAATTAATTAGCAATGTCTGCCAAGGCCAAGGGAATGGAGTGGAGGCTCCCCTGCCACACAGTTGCCATCTCGCGCTGCATAATGACCTAATCAGTGCTTGATGATGGGCTGTCTAACATAGGTCCCTGACCTGTCACATCTCAGCCGCAGTTCCTGTGCAGGGCTGCCTGGATTCCCTCCCTTGTGGGCAGGGGTTGGGAGGAGCAGGGCTTGGGCTGGGAGCCAAATCCTAGAAACCCAAGTTGGACATAGCTTACCTATGAGCTACAGAGCTTGAGAACTGGGTAGTAATCAGGGAGGCAGCCTCTTGGGAGAAATCCAGGTAGGCTGTCCAAAAAAAAGAAAAAAGGTCTTTCCATAGTGGCTGGGTGGAAAGGGATAGTCTATGATCCACAGCAACAGTGTGGAGTGGAAGTCAGACCATTCTGGGAACTGCACAGCTTCTGAGGTGGGGCCTTGGGGATGGGATCATAAGATGATAAAAGAGTCATTCCAAAGTCCAGCTCTGATTACCTCACCCTCCCAAATAAACCTGGCCCAGGACCCCCCATTGCCCTCAAATTAAAACCCAAATGTCTCAGTCTGGAGGGTTCTTCATAGCATCTGCTTCCTTCTCCAGGGATCCCTGCCCCTGTGGCCTCTGTCTGGGCTGAGCCCTGAGGCATCACTCCAGCTCCATGGCCTGCCTGGCTCTTCCTGTGACCCTCCCTCAGCTCTGGAAGCAAGGCCGTTCCTTCTACCTGAAAAACATTCTGACTGCTCCCACTCTTTTTCCAGCCTCACCCAGAAGTCTCTTTCTCCGGGAAGCCTTCCTGGCTTAGGTGCCCATCCCATCTACCCCCATGGCACCCAGCTTCTCCATCCTGCCCCTGTGGATCTATTATTTGCCAGCATCCCTGCCCTCCCTGGACCGCAGACTCCCTGAGGGCAGTACCTCCCTGTTCTGTGTTCACCACCAATCCCCAATTATACCTGGCCCCATACGACAGGAGTCTTAGACTCATTCATTCCACATTTTTCACCCAAATTTATATGGTACACGTGCCCATTGACCAACATTCAGAAACACCCCTGAGTGTTCCCCTGCTTCCAAGTGGTCCCAGAGGGCTCTTGCATGCTTAGGAGACACTCCAGGTTCTTTCTCACTCCATTAGTCCACATTGCTGGTGGCCCTGGAGAGGAGCAGCTTTTTTCACCACTGATGTTGGCCAATTCCCCATCTGGCTTTAGAAAAGGGATAGAACCCACCAGTGGCTCTTCTTTCAGATAGATGGGCCATATCCCATTCCTTCCCTCCTTCCACTCACACACAATTGAGAATAGGCAGGGAAAGATAACAAGGTTTTATTAAAGTTTCTGAACAAACAGAAGGGAAACACAACAGAGACACAACTGCTTTTTTTTGGTTTTCTTTGGCGGCTGGTGGGGGGATCCGAACCCTTGACCTTGGTGAGTAAGCTCACTGGCCAGCCCTCATGACTGCTTTTTGACGTTGCTTCTCAACCCCACCCATGCAGCAGATGCTGCACCCAGTTCCTCACGTGAATTTGTGTCAGGGTCCAGACCTCCAGCCACCACCTGCAGTTCCAGGCAGCTCCACACCTTGAAATTTGAGCCAAACTCACTGCCTCAGAGAAAGGAGGAAAGTTCATTTTCCTTCACCCTCTTCTGAAGGCTTTTTTCTCTAAGTCCTCATTTCCAGTCCCAAAGCCAATCTACTAACTGTTGGTTGACAGTGACAGAGCAGTGGTTAAAACTTTTGAAAGAGTTCGGATCCCTGCATAGGCCAGCTGCATAAATACAAAAAAAATTTAAAAAAAAAAAAATTTTTTTTTTTTTTAATATCACCTCTGCTCAGCAGTCATCCAATCAAAATGGTTGGTTTGGGTGGACTTGTGTCCCCCCAAAATAAGATATGTTGAAGCCCTAAACCACAGTACCTCTGACTGTGACCGTATTTGGAAATAGGGTGGTTGTAGAGAGCTGAGACCTGTCCTCGCTAGGACAGCAGCTTCCATTGATGGGCAGGGGCAATGAGGGAAGTTGATCAGAAAAGCCCAGCTAGTGCTGCAAGAAGTCTGTCACTGACAGCTACTCAACAACATCCTTGATAGTCCTCTGGTGGTCCTCTCCTACACTGTAAGTACCATCTTCCCAAGGGATAAGTGATAAAAAAAATTCACATCTCCAAACTCTTCTGCTGCCAATGGTTTATAGACGTCATGTCCCTGTTTGGTAAAAGACAGTAAAGCATCTAGTTTCTACTCTTTTCTGTTTGTCTATTTTGAGCTCAAGTCAATTAAGAATTCATACACACTGGGAAGAGAAAAGCTCGATATGAAATGTTCAATAACTGTGAGTTTTGTTTTTCTGTTTATTCCTGACCCAAGGCTGAAATTTTACAATTGAAGCTATAAGTTCTGTTTGTATGTTTATTTGCCTGAGTGCACGTTTTCCTACCTCTGGATGGTATTATCAAATTAAGCTAGATTATACTAGAATCTCTTAAAGGAGCTCTTATTTTTTTTTCTTTCTTAAAAGATGACTGGTAAGGATCCCCTTACAGGCCGGCCCAGAGGAGCTCTATTCAGATTAAGACCTATTTATCTTAGACATATGAGCTTATATTAATAGAATATTCCTAAAATTCCCCCAAATTAAGGAAACCAAACCTCTAATTCTTTCAATGTTATACAAACTAACAAATGTTTTAAGAATTCAAGATCACAAAATTCATATAAGTATTTTGCAAATAAGACTAATTTAATAATGTTTTAATAAAAACAGCTATGTCATATCCCTGTACCGGTCAGCTGCCTAAATAAATGAATGAATGAATGAATACCACTGTCTTCTCTACATTATAACCAGTAAATATAATATAAGCTATGTTTTATTCTACTTGGGTTATGTTCTTAAACTTATACAGCTTTACCAATCAAATAAACTAGCATTACTTCTATTTAATATTTAAGATTACGAAATGAAACATGTAAATTTATGTTTAACCAAATTGAATCATTATTCTGACAAACTATTCCAATAGTAATTATATCTTGCAGTATGTCAATTGGAAGAGAGTTTCTAAGACCTTTAGGTAACGTAAAACCTGGGATTGGGGCCGGCTTATGGCTCATTTGAGAGAGTGTGGTGCTGATAACACCAAGGCCACAGGTTCAGACCCCTATATAGGGACGGCCGGTTAGCTCACTTGGAAGAGCGTGGTGCTGACAACGCCAAGTCAAGGGTTAACATCCCCTTACCCATCATCTTAAAAAAAAAAAACAAAAACCTGGGATTGGTTCTAAATTGAGTTAATGGATATTCATTGTCTTATTCCATTCAGGCTGATCTTATGAAATACCTTAGATTGGGTAGTTTATAAACAATAGAAATTGGACTGGCTGGTTAGCTCAGTTTGTTAGAGTGTGGTGCTAAAAATGCTAAGGTCCAGGGTTTCATCCCTGTACCAGCCAGCTGCCAAAAAAAACAAACAAAAAAAGACAAACACAGTCTGGAGGCTGGAAAGACCAAGAAGATTCCATTTGCTCATAGATGGCCCCGTCTGTGTGTTCTCACATGGCAGACGGGCAAAAGGAGCTAAGGCTCCCATAGGTCTCTTTCATAAGGACACTAATCCTATTCATGAGGGCCCACCCACATGACCTAATCACCTCCCAAAGGCCCCATCTCCTAACACCATCACATTGGGGATTAGGTTTCAACACATGAATTTGGGGGAGACACAAACATTCAAACAATAGCATTCATTCGATTCCCAAATCATTTCTAAGTAAGATAAAATACTGGAATATTAAATACAGGCTTTTTATGTATTTTTGTCTTTTTATGTGGTACTGAAAGGCTGTATATATATTTAGGTCTACTAATGAACATGTTCATTTCTGTCACCTTGAGAATTTATACTGTAAGCGATGTGTACGGATATAAAAAGTTGTAGGTTTGTAGAAAGGAATTTTATGGGCTGGCCAGTTAGCTCAGTTGGTTAGAATGTGGTGTTATGACACCAAGATCAAGGGTTCAGATCCCCATACCAGCCAGCTGCTAAAAAAAAAGAGAATTCTATTTGTGTGGTCAAAGTTGGCTAAAGTTTGATGGGTTTATTTACAATATTTTCAAAAACAGCTTTAGTATTAAATACTATAATGATACAAAACTAGAATTTGGCTTTTTCTCTGTTAAAAAATAACAAGCCAGTCACTGATAGCTGCAGCGCTGCAAGCTGCTTCTCTCCTTCCCACCACAGCATGACTCTTGAGTGTACTTCAAAACTGAACAATCTCTAGCCAAGCCAAAGCATTCTGTCTTCCCAGAGACACGAATCCAGCTTAGCTGAGCCACAACAGATTATCAGCCATCATGGTGAAACTTGGCTACTGGATGCTTGTTCTCTTTGTGGCCACATGGAATGACATGGGCCTCTACAAGTGACCCAAGCCCGAAGGAGGAAGAAACACTATGGGGAGCCGATACCCTGGCCATGGCAACCCTGGAGGCAACCACTACCCACCCCAGGGCAGTGGTGGCTGGGGGCAGCCTCAGGGTGGTAGTGGCTGGGGTCAAGGAGGTGGCACCCACAAAACCAACCTGAAGCAGGTGGTGGGCATTGCCATGGCTGGGGCAGTAGTAGGGGGCCTGGGCAGCTATATGCTGGGGAATGCTATGAGCAGGCTCTTCATACATTTTGGTAATGACTATGAGAACCGTTACTATCATGAAAACATGTACCATCACCCCAACCAAGTATACTTAAGGCCCGTGGATCAGTACAGCAACCACAACAACTTCATCAACAACTGCGTCAACATCATGGTCAATCAGCAGTCACCACTGCCACCAAAGGGGAGAACTTCACCAAGACTGATATTAAGATAACGGAGTATGTGTCTGAGCAGATGTATAACACCCAGTACTGGAGGGAACAGCAGGCTTATTACCAGTGAGGCAGCATGGCCCTCCTCTCCTCCTCGCCTGTGATCCTCCTCATCTCCTTCCTCATTTTCCTGATAGCAGTATGAAGAAGGTCCTCCTGTTTCACCATTTTCTTAAATCTTTTTCTAGGCTGGGGGAGGGTGGGTCCCCCTGCAGCCCTTTTAGTGGTGGTGTCTCATTCTTGCCTCTCTCTTTGTCCCCCATAGGCTAACACCCTTGGCACTGATGGGCACTGGGAAATAAGAGAGTAGACCTGAGATGCTGTTTATTCAAGCCCCCTTTGAATGAGTCCTTCATGGGCCAATGCCAATGCCAGGCTGGTAACAGTATAACAGCAAATAATCATTGGTTAATCTAGCTTATCTTTGGTCTAGTGAAACAGGTTGAGGTTAAAACAAATCTCAAAGCAGTCCTCAGATAACTTTGCCTGAATACCTCTAGCTCCTTCAGCAGCCAGGACTCAGTACACCAGTGCCCCAACTTAGCAGTGACATTATAGCAATTTAGAGAAAAAACCTGAAAGCACTTCTGTCAAGTTTGGAAGGAGGCCACAGGATACTAAGGGAAAAAAAAAAAAAAAAAAAAAA
>NW_007726467.1:309462-341562 GCF_000696425.1 Galeopterus variegatus
AAGGAAAAAAAAAAAAAAAAAAAAAAGCAAACACGAGAAATCCACAGCTCTCGGGCCACAGGCTTCATCCACTGGAGCATGTGCTGTGTCTGCAGAGACTGTGGCAACGTTTTGCCTTTTGCAGTGAGGGCTACACAGTGGCTATTGGGTCAGGACTAAGTATTGGTGCAACATGAGACTTCTGGCCAGAGGCCATTTTCACAGGGAATGAACATAACTGTAACATATATGAAATGTTTCTGGGATTGAAAAATCCAACATTCGGGAGTGGTGCCCTGAGAGGCACCTCCCATTCTGGATGTTTAAAGCACCTACATGTGGCATTCCTTTTTTCAGTAACATAAACTATAGATAATTAAGGCAGCAAAAATTAAATTACCTTTTACACACTGAAGGCAAACCTTTGATCATTTACATGGAAACCAGAATGATTTTAACATTGTTTAAATCAGGAGTGAAATCAGAAGATTTTAACAGAGGAAAGCTGCAGCTGTCCGAGCACAATCGTCACAGAGGATCATGTAATGAAGAAAATGCTTAGTGTACAATGAAAGGAAATGCTTGCATTCCTCCATTTCTGGTTCATAATTGTCAAAAACCAGAATTAGGTATAGTCCCTAGTTCTGTAATCAGCTTTTGAATTAAAGAGTACGGAGACATCTAAAAAATAGGGTGGAGATGACCGAAATATTATCTATTCAAAGTAGAAAAAGAAATTCTATTAATGTTTAAGTAAGGAATAATTACTCCCTGAATTGTTCAACATTGTCACCTAGCAGATATATATTACTGTTCTGCAACGTTAATGGCTTGCACTGTGTGGGTATTCTATATTTTAAAAAGTACATATATATATCGCTTATGACAAATATATTTAGAGCAGTTAACATTTGAAGTATCTAACGCATTAACTGTTTTATAAGGTACTAAATACTTAATATGTGGGAAACCCTTTCATGTAGTCCTTAGGCTTATAATGTGCACTGAAGAGTTTTGTATAAGAATCCAAAGTGGACACCATTAACTGGCCTTTGAAATATGCATGTACTTTTTATTTCCTATATTTGTAACTTTGCATGTATTTGTTTTGTTGTATACAAAGTTTATAAATGTTTACTATTTGACTGAAATTAAAAGAGCTAAGATAAGCATAAGGAAAAAAATGACATATTCTTGGATTATTGGTCTTTTATTTATTTACTTAGGTGGCTGGCCAGTACAGAGACTGAGCCCTGGACTTTAGTGTTAGCACCATGCTCTAACCAACTGAGCTAACCAGCCAGCCCATATTAAAGGTTTTTCATGCCTTCTGAATTGCCTGCCTAGAGAACAAAGATTCTGTGTTTTATCATCATAATTTCCTATGCTGGGGGGAGAGAGAGGAGCATTGGGGTGAGGTTGGGTGGGGAAATAACGGCAATTTGATGTGGGGGGCATGCTGATAGCATTGATTGTTCACCACATCTTGGGCACAGGTGCTGATGGTCAGCTCTTGCCCCATGAATAATCATTAAAAAAAAAAAAATCACACATAATGACAAAAAAAATTTCCTATGCTTTGTACAGATTTTACATGTCACTGATTATTCAAGAGGAGAAAATCTTCTCACTTTTAAAACAGCTAAATTTCTTTACAATCATGTTACTCTGTATGGTTACTTTCGAAATCTTTTTATTGTCATTTTAGTTAAACAGAGTAGCCAGGTACTCTTTCTCAGTAACCAATGATCCTGTCTACTTTGAGTGTTCAAACCTCCTGACAGCTTTTGACATTTTGCCTTCCCCAAATCAAATCCTAAATGGTATGTTTCACACCTAGAACTGTCTTTGAGATTTCCCAGAGGGCCCCCTGGAAAATCACTTAGGATTGTTCTTTTACCTTGTAAAAAGAGAGGCACTAGAAATAATTTGGTTTATCTGATATACTATTAATGAATTGCATGGGAATATTTGTCAAATCTGAAGAGATGCTTCTATTTGGGTAAGATGACTATTAACATACAATTTCAGGGCTGACACCGTGGCTCACTCGGGAGAGTGCAGCGCTGGGAATGCAGCTGCGCTTGGGAGTGCCGAGGCCGCAAGTTCGGATCCTATATGGGGATGGCCGGTGCGCACAGTGCGGACGACACCATGCCAAGGGCTGCAATCCCCTTACCGGTCATTAAACAAACAAACAAAAAACCCACAATTTTCAGAAACTGTATTGCTGTATGGAAGTTCCTAAAGAATGGTTAATGTTCTTGCTATCTGATATGATTCTATTTATGGGAGTCCTAGTGCTGCTTTGTCTGATATTAAACAAAAACAGTATAGCGTTATCAGTTAGAATTTGTAAGTTTATAAAATTTGATTGCAACTTTACTTCTTTAATTTGAATTTACCACCTTCTAGGCTTGTGGTCTTCAATTAGGGATTCATATCACTTACCTGTATAGTTTTATTAATATACAGGTGTTTAGGATCTAATCCAGATTTACTGAGTCTCTTTCTTTGATATTCTTAATATATTCTTGGTGTCAAACAAACAAACAAACAAACAAACAAACAAAAAATCCTGACTTAGCAAGGAGAGAGTTTTTATTTGAAGGATTATTTTAAGGGGCGTGAGGGTGAGGACTACTGCCAGAGGAAGAATGCAGGCTGGCGGGTTAGCTCAGCTGGCAGAATGTGGTGCTGATAACACCAAGGTCAAGGGTTCTGATCCCCATACGAGCCTGCCACATTAGTAAAATTAAAAAAACAAAACAAAAAACCGCACACCATAGGGAGAACACTCTGACCATAAGATCTGCAAGTATCTCAAGGGTTAGGGAAAAAGTGTTTTTCTTTTTATAGGGAGTTATAAATAAGGCTAGAGTGGGAGGTATGAGGAAGTGGAAGTGGGATGAAAGGTTGGTATGACAGGTTAGTAGATCTGAGAATGTTTTACCTCAGGCCAGACTATTCTCAGAAGGGACCCTCAGGAGGGCTGTGTGCTGGCTCAGGGGCCTGGGGAAAGAGAGAATCTTAAAGTTTGATTCCCCTTTCCTAAAATTTGTTCCCACTGATCAGTGAGACAAGCAGTTCAGCCAATCAGTTACATTTAAAAGGCAAGAAATGGGGGCCAGCCCGGTGGCGCACTGGAGAGTGCGCCGCTTGGGAGTGCGGCGGTGCTCCCACCGAGGGTTCGGATCCCATGTGGAGACCAGTTCCCGCTCATTGGCTGAGCACGGTGCGGGCACAGCACCGAGGGTTGCGATCCCGTTGCCAGTCCCCGGTATGGGCACGACACCGAGGGTTGCGATCCCGTTACCGGTCAGTAAAAAAGACAAAAAGGAAAAAAAAAAAAAAAAAGGCAAGAAATGGGAATTTGGAGGGACTGTGTCTAACCTTGTCACATAAACAAGGAGGCGTCAGGAGTCTTATCTAAGTCATATACAGAAGGTGGTCTTCAGGGCTGGCGGGTTAGCTCAGTTGGTTACAGCACAGCCTTGTAACACCCAAGGTCAAGGGTTCGGATCCCCATACTAGCCAGCTTAAAAAAAAAAAGGTGGTGGACTGACCCCGTGGCGCACTCGGGAGAGTGCGGCGCTGGGAGCGCGGCGACGCTCCCGCCGCGGGTTTGGATCCTATATAGGAATGGCCAGTGCGCTCACTGGCTGAACGCGGTGCGGGCGACACCGCACCAAGGGTTGCGATCCCCTTACCAGTCACGAAAAAGACCAAAAAAAAAAAAAAAAGGTGGTCTTTGCAGTAAGCTGTTTCCTGGAACACAACGAGTGGGGGGATTTCATAGCTTTTGCTGTTTTCCAGGATCACAGGGCTGAGGTAAAATTCAGCATCATCACTGGTATTTTCTAACTATATACTTGGTATAAACATGATATATTATGTCCCAGAATTATATCTTAATGTTTTTTCTGAAATGATTATCTTCATCCATTTTCACAAATTGGATGTAATATCCAATTTTCTTTAAAAACAGGGTTAATAATTATATTTAAAGATATTTCATCTAAACCTTTTTGATTGGCTTTTATCTCGTTTGCATGCCCTAGAAAGAGCCAAATCTTCTGGTCAGATGCATTATCTTCATAATGAACTCTCATTAGATCTTTCACTTTTGATAATCAGCAGTATGTTAACCACACCCATTTTAAGTCTTTTGTCATCTACAGATAGTTTTTTTTTACTCTGATGCTTCTCTTTTTTTTCCTGGTGCTTCTCTGAAATCGGCTACAGGCCAGAGTGTTTAATCTTCAATAAAGAGGACTGTCTCAGAGCCCCATGGAAAAAGGCTATGCCAGATACCTTTGGGTATGGACTTCTGATGGCACTGCTTAAACAGCTTTGAGACCATACCATTGGAGTGAGTCAGGATTTCCAGAACTCTAGTTGAGAAAAAGATGGGTTCCTGTGACTACTAACCCAAGACTGAACAGAACAATGAATTACATAGGGCTGAATAAACAGATGGCGAATGGTTGTGGGTTTTGCTTGGAATACTATTGATGTTTTAATGTTCTATTTTCTGGATATATAAAAAGCCCCCTTTCTCTTAAGCTAGCTATAAGTCATAACAATTTAGATTACATTTTTGTAAACTAAAATGAACATTTGCAAATGGTATGTTTTTCTTCCTGCCTGACCCTTCGAGAATTTGGAAACTCTGGTTGAGTAGTCTTAATTTCATGGAAATATAATTATTTACATAGGTTCAATAAGAATCTCTCCTCCTTGTCAACAGGACATAATTGGAAACACTGGTTATGCAACCAAGGCTTTTAGGTCTTTTGTCATCTACAGAGTTTTTTTGTTTCGCCATGATGCTTCTCTGCATGTCATGTTTGAAAATGATACTCATTTAAACAGATGTGACCAGACTTTAAGGAACTAAAAGTTGGCTTTTGGGAGCCAAAGCTTACAAAGCTCTCTTGGGAAAACTGGCCTGGTACCTGGCATAGAGGGTTCCAGCCACACAGGTGAGTAAGGAAGATCACTTCCTACAGTACCAGGAACCTTAGGATATTTGGGGACTTGAAAAAGAGGAACTAGCCCAGATTTATAGGTGCAGCATGTGATGTACAATGGTAAGTTCTTGACTTGGCTTCCTGGCCTCGAGAGGATTTTGTAAATCTAATCTGAGAGTCCTCATGAAAACTTCCAGCAAAGTAAACTCAAGAAGGCTTATTTGGCAAATTACTATTCTGCTGTACCTTTGTAAAAAATCAGACCAAATCTAACGAGACCAGTCTTATTTCGTGATCAATAACAACCATTCTTTGAGATCATTTTTGATCAAGATGGAAGTGACTGTAGAGAAAAATCTTGCGTTTCAATGGAAAACTATGCACACCCATCCAGGTTATCAGATTCTGACTCTATCTGCACCTTTTTGTAAATTGCAGGTGACTATTTTGTCTGGTAGAAATTTAATTGGTAGAAATTTAAACTGGACTGTACTTTATTACCTTGCCCAAATTATCAATCCCTACCCAAATTTTCAATTCTCCCAGTTGTCTTCACTATATGGCTACAATCCTCCAAATAAGTGTTTCCAATTTTTCTACTTACCACCTGACTCAGCATCACCAAGAACTAAAACCTGACCACCTAGACCCCTACATCAGCTGGACTCTAGGTTGCCTTGCATTGAACCCTTTCTCCAAGATCTGAAGAACCTCCTGTGACCTGAAGCCCAAAGACATGACATAAACCTCAAAGAACTCATCACCGCAGAAGACCAGGCAGGGGCTGAATTCTCCCTGGACAAGCCATTGCTGGGACCACAAAGGAAGTCCAACAAAATGCTCAGATATGCAAGTCTCTCTCTGAGCAATAATTAAGACTAGACAACACCAAGAGCACTGACTCCCTATCTCAAGAGCTTACAGAACTCAGTAGGCAGTGCTGCATAACCAAAAGGTTTTCTTCCACTGACCACTTGGAATCCAAAGAACCGGTTATCCTCAGAGTTCAGTCCCTAACTCTTTAATACAACCCTTCATGTTAATATTTCTTTTCCATTCCTGTCATCCCTAAGATGCCTGATCTCTAGAACTCTAGAACAACTGACCTTTGCCACTACCTCTCAACAGATGGTTTTTCTAACTTTGTAAAAACACCAAAAGTCCTTGAGAGCTATTTCTTAGACCCTGCTTTGCCCCTCTAAAGGTTTTTCTAACTTTGTAAAAACACCAACAAAAGTCCTTGAGAGCTATTTCTTAGACCCTGCTTTGCCCCTCTAAAGGCTGATGATTACCTCTTAGTTGTTCAGTAATGACTGATATTCATCTTGAACAAAAGGGGGGATTGTCAATGATGAGCTTTGCTTATGCCCCCTATGCCTGAAAACAGCAATGTCAAACAAACAAACAAACAAACAAGCAATGGTTAAGAAATGCCCCCACCCTTTTGTGTTCCAAGAAATGGCTAACTGCAAAGGAGTGCCCTGCCCTGGTACATGCCAAGACCAGTCTCCATCCTTCAACATGACTTCCGTAAGACTTGCAGATGACTCCCTCTTCCAAATGCCTACTTAAAACCTTAGGTCCCCTTCCTTTTCTTTCAGACACTTTTCATTAGTGAATGTTCTTCCTACTAATTAAGGGTTCCTCCTTAATTATCCAATGCATTTTGTCTTTCGTGCCAGTTTTCTACATCTTTAGTGTAGAAGAACCCTAGTTTTTTTTTTTTTTTTTTTTTTTTTAATTCCTTTTTGTCTTTTTTACTGACCGGTAACGGGATCGCAACCCTCGGTGTTGCGCCCGCACCGCGCTCAGCCAGTGAGCGGGAACCGGTCTCCACATTGGATCCAAACCCTCGGCGGGAGCGCCACCGGGCCGGCCCTAGTTTTGTTTTTAATATGGAAAAAATGTAAATATCTTCTAGGCCAAGGGGAGAGCCAATAAAGAGGAAAAAAGAGAAGTACAGGTGAGAGGAGAGAATGGGATTACTAATTATACACTTAACAAATGTTGGGTGCCATGCCAGCTACTAAGATGAATACAAATGTAAATAATACTTGATTTCTTCCCTTAAGAGCCTGTAGCCAAGAGAGGCAATGTGACAGGAACATAAACAACTGCAATACGAAGCCATATGTGCTAAGTGCTATGTTAGCTATATTGCCAGCTTCCAAAACGAAAAAGAAGAGCTACGGAATTTCAGTTTGGGTGAGGGGAAAACAAAATTGGAAAGGGAAGCAGATAGAGGCTAGTACAGAAGAAATTTTAGTTGAGAAATATATGCATGGAAGCAGAAAGCAATGGAATACATGAAGGAAAGAATTAGTAGTATAGTTTAGTAGGAATATGGGTTAGACAGAGGAATTCAGACCGAATCACGGAAGGCCAAGTCTAGACCTGATCATGTAAGCAGTGGTGGAAAAGTAAAGTTCAATAAAGATTTGGGGGTAAATTATATAGTTGAAGCCACATGACAGAACTACTAAGCTAACTGCAAGGTGGATTATAAGGGTGGGTGAGTGGCAGTTACAAGTATTATGGTATGAGATCCTGAATTAGGGAAATTAGGCAGGGGGGGAGTGGGTTGATGCAAGAGATTAGAATGTCCTGTGGACAGAATCTGTGCTCAATGATTGAATGGAGATCTGTGGGCATGAGTCACTCAATGAGGTAATGGTTTTATCTTCAGGAACAGTGAGCCCAGAGAGAGGGCAGGCTGAGATGGGGGAGGAAAGATCACCTGGTCATGGCAAGCAGCAATGTCCAGGAAGAAGAAGGAAATGCATGTTTGGAGTTAGAAGCATGGTCAGGACAGGAGGCAGGGCCTGGGAAGTCAGCTGCCCTTGACTGTAAGGCTGTTGGAGGCAGAAATCATGTTATTATTTACCTTTGCTTTTGCCTTAGTAGCTGCCACAGTGCCCAACATTTGTTGAGTGTGAAGTCCTGGAGGTGCATGAAGTGGCCACAGAAGAGATGAAAGCCTGGGAAGAGGAGAAGAAGCAGGAGAAGGACCAGAGTACATCACTGGAGAAGGTGCCCACAATGCCAAAGATGGCAGGAAGAGGAAGAGGCATGAGTGGTACAGATGAAGAGAAGAAATCCAGGGGTGCACCAGTCATGGATGATAAAGATGAAGAGAACATGAACACAGAGGAAGCTCTCAGTGTTTCTTATAGCTGTGTGTAGATCCCCACATGCTGAGTACGCCATTGTGGGCAGACCCAGGAAACCTCTTCCATCCCAGCCTATTGAAGACCAGCCATGCTGTCCAAAATTTCTACATCTAGAATTCCCACTTGTGCCTTTCACCTATTGGTCAAAAGCAACAGAGTTAGCCTCAAAAATAATAACAATACTTTTAAAATTTAGAAACAACTTTGTTTCTGTAATCAAACCCATGTAAAAAAGACCTTACATATTTAATATAGTGTAGCCCCTGTACAAATGGAAAAAAATTACATTTAACATTTCTAGACAAGTACGGCTATTAATTTCTGTACAATGCCAACTCAATATTATAATAATTTTTTGATAGAGGAATGAAAGAAGAAAAATAAGCTGGTTTTATATATGTGTGTGTGCGCGTGTGTGTGTATACACACACATACACACAATGTATTACATATGTAGCATCATATGTGATATAATAATACTGTCATGTGCCACATGATGTTTTGGTCAACAATGCACCACGTATACAATGGTGGTCCCATAAGATTATAATGGCTACACCATTATAGCCTAGGTGTGTAACAGGCTATACCATCTAGGTTTGTGTAAGTATACTCTGAAGTTCACACAATGAAATCACCTAACAATGCATTTCTCTGAACATATCCCCATTGTTAAGTGTCACATGGCTATATATAATGTGCATAATACATATTATTTTATATATATATATGTTTTACATATATATATTAAAAAAAAAAAAAAATATATATATATATATATATCTCTCTCTCAGATCCAAACCTACCCTCTCTATCCTGCTTTGTGATGATGGGGCTGGAACTATGCAAACCTCAATTCAGCTTTTTTTTTTTTTTTTTTTTTGTCTTTTGTCTTTTTTCCGTGTCCGGCAACGGATTGCAACCCTCAGTGTTGCCCCCCGTACCGGACCGGGACCGGCAACGGGATCGCAAGCCTCGGCGCTGCTCCCACGCCTCGCCCAGCCAGCGAGCGGGAGCCGGTCCGCACGTGGGATCCGAACCCTCGGACGGGAGCGCCGCCGCGCTTCCCAAGCGGCGCACTATCCAGTGCGCCACCGGGCCGGCCCTCAGCTTTTTTTTTTTGTCCTTTTTTTGAGACCGGCCACACCACGCTCAGCCAGTGAGCGCTGTGAGCGCACCAGTCATCCCTATATAGGATCCGAACCCGCGGCAGGAGCGCCGCACTCTCCCGAGCGCGCCACGGGCTCGGCCCTCAATTCGGCTTTGCTGATGGACTCTAATAAAGGGCACCAAAGGGAGACTGAAAAGCTGGAGGAGAAGGGACTTGCTGCTTCCAGTCTTCTCATTGGCTTCTGCTTCCTGTTCCTGCGTTACCTATGAGCAGGTGATAGGCAGGCTTTTAGCCCAAGTTTTAATTACAGTGGGCCACGTACATCTGTAGACACATCCCTGTTGTTAAGTCCTCAGTGCCTGAATGCATAATTAGAATAGACATATTTGTCAACTAGCTGAATCCCTCCACACAGGCTTACAGTAGGAAAAGCCAAGTGGAAGCTCTTGAATAGCAATACTGCATCCAGGGAGAACTGCAGAAATTAGTGCCAATATCAAGGACTTGAAGATGAATGGGTGGAAATACTTTCACATCTCTGTTTAACTCACTTTTGGACTGTGAAGAATGTGCTTGGATCTTGGGTAATGACTGGAGAATCACAAAATTCATCAAGTGGTGACTCCTATTCAAGATGTAGTATATTTACTGGATCAAATCAACAGAGCCCTTGACACCTGGTATGCTCCCAATGACCTGGAAAATGTTTTTTCCTCCATTCTCATCGGTAAGAACTATGAGCTGTTACCTGGCAGGGCCTGCACAGTCTTGCCTCAGTGCCATGTGAACTCTCCTGCTTTCTGACATAATATAGTGTGCAAAGACCTTGACAGCGTGACACTAGCCTGCTACACTGATAACATTAAACTGATTGACTCTGATGAGCAGGAAGTGCAATTAGTTTAGATTTCTTAGAGACACACACGTGAACAGAGGGTGGAAGATAAACCCCATGAAAACTCAAAGGCCCATCATCTCAATGAAGCCTCTAGTGATCCAGTGTTAGGAACATGTTATGGTACCCACTCCAAGGTGAAAGATGAGTTCCTGTACTTTGCATCATCTCCCACTAAAAAAGAAAGACAATCCTTGGTGGACTCTTTTTGGCATTTGGAGGCAACATATATCAAATCTGAGTGTGTGACTTCAACCTATATATTGAGTAATCAATTTTGAGGACAGACTAAAGCAAGAGAAAGCTCCACATCAAGCACAGGCTGAAGTGCAAGCTGCTCTTACACTTGGCCTTAGTAGGTCCAATGCTAGTCAAAATGCCTGTGACAAACAGGTTGGTCTATGGAGCTTCTGGCAATCACAGTACTAAACTCTAGGGCTTGGGGGCAAATCCATGCCTTCTTCTCCAGAGTAACTATTATCCATTTAAAAACAGACTCTGATTTTCTATTCACCTTTAGTAAAGAATGGAAAACATTTAATCACGAGACATCAAGTGACCATATGACCTAAACTTCCCATCATGAGTTTAGAATTATTTGACCCACCCAGCCATAGCTTTGACCTGTGCAGCCAAAACAGAGAAGAAACAACTCAAGCAGGTCCAGAAGACGCAAGCAAGCCAGACTCCTTTGGCACTGCCTCCTGCTGCACAGCCTCCTCCCTCAATCCTCATCCATGGCCCACTCACTAGAGCTCCTTAGGACGAGATGACTGAGAGGGAAATAACTTGAGCCTGATTTGCAGATAGCTCTCCACACGTTGGCAACAATGGAAAGTGGATGTCTGCAACAGTACAGACTCACTACAGGTGACACTGAAGGACAGCGATAAACAGAAGTTTTCCCAATGGGCAGAACTGTGAGCTGTTGGATTGTCCACTTTGTTTGAACTGAGAGATGGCCAGACATACAGATCTGCTGATTAAAGAAGGTCAAGGAAAAAACAGTGTTGGAATACTGGTGATGAGGTCTGGGGAAATTATGTAGAGGAACTTCTCAGAATGAGTGCAAAGTATACAGATTTGTGGGTTCCGTGTGCTCAGCAGAAAGCGTGTTCTGCAGAGGAGTGCAACGACAGGGATTGTGGTCCATGGAATTCATTGGTTTTACCACAGATCCCACCACGAAAAGGCTGGCCCAATTGAACAGTGGGATGGCCTACAAGAGACTCAGCTATGGTGCCAGATGGGAGTCAACACTCTGATAGGATAGGGTTTTATCTTACAGGATGCAATATATGCTCCAAATCCAAGGCCAATATATAGGGCTGTCTCTCCACAGCCAGAGCATATGGGCCCAGGAAGCAAAGGACAGAAATGAGAGTGGCTCTTCTCACTACTGCACATAATAACCCAGTCACTTCCCATCCACACAATCTTGAGCTCTGCTTGGTTGGCAGTCTTGGTTTCTGAGGTAGGAGTATTCATACCAGAGACACAACAATGGTTCCATCAAATCGGAAGTTGAGACTGCCACTTAGGCATTTTGGGCTCCTCATGCCACTAAAGCAAAACGCTAAGAGAGAGGTGATTTTATTGGCTGGGGTAACTAATCCTAACAATCAAGGGGAAATTAGGGTTATTACCACATAATTGTGGCAAGAAGGACTATGTCTGGAACCCAGGGGATTTTCTGGGGACACTCTTAGTACTTCTAGCAAAAGTTAATGGTGGCTTCTCCCCCCGCCACACACATGAACACCTTTCTTGCTCTGCCCTATTTAACGGCTTTTGGACTGAATTGCTTAGGAAGAGAGAGGGAAAAATACAAGCCCATATATTTTTGAGATTCTTTTCCCTTGTTCCATCTTTTCCTTTCCACATCTTTTGCCACTCAGCCCTTTCCCACTCTGTTCCAACTCCTACCTTTTCTCCATTGAGAAAAGAATGGCTGCTGACCTCATCTGGAAGCAATCTCATTTGGTGCTGGGCACATCCACACAAGAGCCACTCCCCACTGCCCTGGTCTGCTTCCCCACACCCTCAGAGAAGGATCATTAAGAGTAGCCCTGGCTGGGATCCTCCAGCAGAGGTCCTCTGTAGGGCAATCTGAACACAGGGACTGAGAACCATGTGGGCTTCCTCAGTAATCACTTCAACAACAGGTTATGGGAAGAACTGAATGTCCAGCACTGCCAGGGCCTACCACAGCCATGTAGGAGCCATCTACCCATCTAATTAGCCAAACTGTCAATACCACATAACACACAATTCTTCCCCAAATCAGATTTTGTAAAAAGACTCCCTCTGCCTCGCATCACCCATATCTGGTACCTCTTCACGTGGTCTCTGCGCACTGTAAGGAATGTACGTTTGAGGCCATTTGGATGACGAGGGGTTTGCAACCAATCGAACCTTTACCTCCCTATCACAGACAGGCTATGAGCTACTGTTTGGTTTCCAAGCATTGCAGGACTCCCACCACAACCCTGGGAGCCAAGTCAATGGGATTAGAGTCAATACTGCTTAAGAGGGTGGGTTCTGCAGCCAGACTGCAAGGATTCAGTCTTGGCTCATCACTTACCAGTCATGTGACTTAGACAAGTTACTTACCTTACCTATGCCTCAGTTTACCCCACATCTATGAAGTACCAGTAATGACGGCCTAGGATAAGGCTTGTTTGCTATTATTCTACTTGGCGGTGTGGCAAGTCAAAGCCAAGATGCAAGCAGGGCTCAGCATTAACAAATGATGCAGAGACAGAACTGAGACTGGGATCCAGAGTCCTAGTCCTAATTTTTTTTTTTTTAGCAGTTGGCCAGTATGGGGATCCAAACCTTTACCCTTGCCCTTCAGAGTCCAAATTCTTGGTTGTTTTTTTTTTTAAAGCTGGCCGGTACAGGGATCTGACCCATGACTTTGGTGCTATAAGGCTGCACTCTTACAAACTGAGCTAACTGTCCAGCACAAAGATTTTTTTTTTTCTTTTTCTTTTTTTTTTGCAGCTAGCCAGTATGGAGATCTGAACCCACGATCTTGGCCAAAGTCCTAATTCCTTTTTTTTTTTTCAAAGTCCTAATTTTTAATCCTTGGACTTTCTCTCCTGGTCACAAGTTGGGGACAGGAAACAGAGGTCAATGCAGGGCAGAGAATTCCTCCTCACACACCCATTCCCCTCAAAAGCACAAGTAAATATAAACAAATTCACTTTCTCCTGCAGATAGATTAACCATTCTTTGCTTGAGCTCCTAATACCTATGTAGTCAGAGTCACACCATCTATTCTAGTTTCTCAAGGGACTTTCCACAAACAAAAAGCTCTCTCCCTAAAAGGAATTCCAGTGCCAACTCATTACAAAAACAAACAAGTATATGTATGGTGTGATCTCAACGACTGAAAAATTTGTACTGAAAAGGACTAGAAACAAACACACCAAAATGTGAATAGTGGATGCTTCTGGTTGCTAAGTATTCTTTGTTCTTTATGTTTTTCTGTACATGCCAACATTTCTACTCTCAATGTGTATGACTTTAATAGCTGAAAAATACATATATCGTGCTGGTTATTCTGTTTGCACCTCCAGCTCCATCCTTCTCCCTTGCTGCCCTGCTTTGTGTCATAGGAAACCACGCCTGGAGGCTGAACTACGTGAACTGCATCGGCTCCCTCGCCCTCTGGCTGCCAGCTGGGCTTGGCCAGTGGGAAGCGACAGCAAGAGATGAGTGGCAGGAGAGGAGCTAGGAGCATCACTTCCACCCCCGACCCTCCCAGCTCTCTCTGCATTCCTTTACTTTCAGTTGCAGTCAAGCAGCCCGTCTCCATGGCAACAGCTCTCCCCAGAACCCAGTAACACTACTCCTTCAGGCCTACAGGTGGCTACAGTTTTCTGCTGTGGTGTCCCTAGGCGCTTCACCATCACTTGTTGCTACCCTCCACTCTGACTCTGTAAGCCAGGTGTGTGGAAAACATGGCAAGATGTCTCTTCAAGGACCCTCCCTGCTCTTATTTACGTGGTATTTTGCCCCCATGGTTCTGGGGGCCCATGGCCCTGGATCAGAAAAGTTGAGAGAAAACAGCCCCTGTCAGATATCAGTTACTCTGGCATCTAGTATTTCTTTTTAATCCGTAAGTTTAGTACATTTATACATGGGTACTTTAAAAAGCTCATGGAAAAATATAATTGAAAGGTAATATGAACCTTTCCATGAACGTTTATTTGGGTAGCTGGCCAGGACAGGGATCAAGCCCTGGATCTTGGTGTTACCAGCACCATGCTCTAACCAACTGAGCTAATTGGCCAGCCCCTGTGAACTTTTTGAAGAACCCTCATATTTACTATAATTACTGTCAGAACAGGACTTATTCCAATCCTAGTCCATATTTATTATTTAGAATATTTTACTTTCTTTCTCCTTCTTGCTTTTCAATAGACATACCAATGTAAACCTTGTATTTTTGTTCTCAGGGTGTTTACCATTACCTTACTACTTATTCTTATGTTCATATACTCTTATTAGCTTCTTAAATTTACCAATATCTTCCCACAAGTGTGTCAGCATGCTTTCTTTTTATCTTTTGGTCCCTATCCCAACCCCAATCATGTAGATATTATCTAGAATTTTAGTTCTAGATAGATATAGATTATATCTTCTTTGAGCCTGACTTTTTTCTTTAAAAAAAAGATAAACTTTATAAAGATATTTAATTACCCATGCTTCCTATATTTCTTGCTACTTCATCTGGACTTGTTTCTGAGTACTCCTAAATACTTCAGTATGAGTCTTTGTATGGCAGCTCTTCTGAAGCCTTGTATGCCTGAGAACGTTTTTATCCCTCACATTTATATTCTATCCTCTTTTCCTCCAATACATTAAAAACATTAATCACTTCCTAAATCCGAGATTCATGTCATAATGGCTCACATCAATCCAATTCTGCTTCAAATTCTGGCAGATCTGCATTTTCTCTATGGAAGACTTTAGGATTTTCTGTCTGATTACATGTCTAGGTATGTGGGTTTTCCTTGCTCCCATTTGGAACTCCATGTGAATCCTTTCAGAGTGAAGCCTTTCATTTTTCTCTTAATTCTTAAAAACTTATTCTCCATTATTTTATTTTATTGTTTTGTTTTTTCAGCAGCTGGCCAGTTCTCTATTACTTTCAAAATTATTTCCCTCTACTTTTTAACCTACCATTACCTTGTTTTAACTATTATATTTTTTCCCTCCCCCCATTATATTTTCTATAACTAGTATTTCTATCTGGTACTTTTTAAAAATGGTTTTTTATTGTTTTAAATTGATAACATCTAACCTTAACTCCTTAAATAAATCCATCATATATTAACTTCTTGGTCCATCTCATCCAACAATTCCACTTTAGAAGGTGAATGTTGTTCTTCAGTGTTGCCTTTTCTGAGGTGACTGTATCCTAAAATGTCTAGTTATTTGGGGGGTGGTGTTAAAGAAGGCCAGGTGGAGAAACAAAATTTTCACTCTGATAAGTGGTAATGAGGCCTCCAGCCCCTACTCCCACTGTGCCATAAGAGTCCTTGTGGTTAGCCTGGACATCCACCGTTACCTGGTGGCAACAAAGCATGCCCTCATCCCAGCTGGGGTGGTATCAGCAAAGGCCTAGTGGAGAGTCAGGACGTTCCCCTCTGCCCAGAAGCAACAAGGCCACACAACCACCCCCACAGTGTCAGTTGAGGCCACGTGAGGAAGACTAACAAGCCCCTTTTCCCATTCCAGTTGGGCTGGCATCAGCGGGGGCTTAGTGGGGAGTTGAAACTCCCACTCCAACCAGCAGTAAAGAGGAACCCTCATCTCACCCTAGTGTCAGTGAAAGCCAAGTGGGGATCCCAGACTTCCACCCCACTTGGCAGTAACAAAGCAGCTCCCCTTAGACCCCCAGAGCAGTGTCAGACAAGGCCTGCTAAAACAGAAGATTTAAGTAAGATCCAGAATTTCACAGATAACACCCAAAATGTTCAGGTTTCATCCAAAACCATTCAAAGAATAAACCAAGAAAAATCTCCACTCAAGGGCCGGCCCGTGGCTCACTCAGGAGAGTGAGGTGCTGATAACACCAACGCCACAGGTTCGGATCCCTATATAGGGATGGCCGGTTAGCTCACTTGGTGTTGTCAGCACCACGCTCTCCCAAGTCAAGGGTTAAGATCCCCTTACCAGTCATCTTTTAAAAAAAAAAAAAAAAAAAAAGATGACACAGATATTAGAACTAACAAGGACTTTCAAGCAGCTATCATAAAAAATGCTTTAATGAGCAATTATAAACACACAAGACAATGAAAAAAACAAACAAAACAAAAAACCCAAAACAGAAATTCTCAGCCAGGAAATGGAAGATATAAAGAACAAAACACAACAAGGTCAAAGGTTCAGATCCCTGTACCATCCAGCTGCCAAAAAAACAGAACAAAACAGAAATTTTAGAACTGAAAAATAGAATAACCTAAATGAAAAATTCAGTGGATGGGCTCAACAGTAGAATGGGAGGACAGAGGAAAAAAAATCCATGAACTTGAAGATACAACAGAAATTGCACAATCTGAACAGAGAAAAAAAAAAAATAAAGAACAGAGCCTCAAAGCACTGTAGGGCTATTCCTAAAGGTCTAATAATCATGTCACTGGGGTCCTGAAGGAGAGGAAAAAGAAGGTGAAGCTGAAAAATTAACAATTGGAAATTCCCCAAACTTGGTAAAAAGATATAAGCCTACACATTGAAGAAGCTGAATGAAACCTGAACAGTATAAACACAAGGAAATCCATGCCAACACATATTATATAGTCAAACCTCAAAAGTAAAGACAAAGAAAAATAATGAAAGCAGAAAGAAATAACACCTTATGCATAGGGGAAAAACAATTCAAATGACAGGAAATTTTTGTGTGTGCCTGGTAACTTTCTTTCTGAAGTCTACTTTATCTGATGTTAATATAGCCACTCCTACTTTCTACACTTTACTTTCCCCTACAGATAAGAAACCAAGGAAGTGGCACATATTTTTCGAATGCTGAAAGAAAAGAATGGTCAACCAAAGACTTTATACCTAGCAAAAATATCCTTCATTAATGAAGGGGAAATCTGGCTAGCCAGTTGGCTCAGTAGGTAGAGCATGGTGTTGACAACACCAAGGTCAAGGGTTCAGATCCCTGTACCGGCCAGCCACTGAAAAAAATAATAAATAATAATAACATTAAAAAGTTTGTTTTAGGGCCGGCCCGGTGGTGCACTGCTACAGTACGCGGCTTGGGAGCGTGGTGGTGCTCCCGCCGAGGGTTTGGATCCCACATACAGACCGGTTCCCGCTCACTGGCTGAGCGAGGTGTGGGGGCAACACCGAGGGTTGCAATCCCGTTGCCGGTCCCGGTCCAGTACGGGCGCGACACTGAGGGTTGCGATCCGTTGCCGGACACACAAAAAAGACAAAAAGGAAAAAAAAAAAAAAGTTTGTTTTAAAGTTTAAAAAACATTAAGGGGAAATTAAGATATCTTCAGACAAAGGCAAATGAAAAGAATTTGTTACCAGCTGACAACAGAGAAGAACGGCTAAAGGAAGTTCTCCAAACAGAAATAAAATGATAAAAAAAAGGAATCTTGGAACACCAGGAAGGAAAAAAGAACAATGGAAAGGGTAAAAATACAGTTAAATAGACTTTCCTTCTGTTGAGTTTTCTAAATTATGTTTGAATGAAAACTTATAATGCTACCTAACGTGGTTTTTAAGTATACAGACAATTATAGAAATGGGACAACGGTAACGTGGATACCAGCAGACTGCGACAAGTTATGCATATATACTCTAACACTTTAAAGCAACTGTTAAAAATACTATACAAGGAGGGCCGAGCCCGTGGCGCGCTCGGGAGAGTGCGGTGCTGGGAGCGCAGCCACGCTCCTGCTGTGGGTTCGGATCCTATATAGGAATGGCCGGTGCGCTCACTGGCTGAGCGCGTTGTGGGCGACACCACACCAAGGGGTGTGATCCCCTTACCAGTCACGAAAAAGACAAAAAAAAAAAAAAATACTATACAAGGAGATACACCTCAAAACACTACAGACAAATCAAGTATTCCAAAAAAAAGTTCAAGTAACCCACTTGGAGGAAGAGGAAAAAAAACAGAAACAAAATACAGAAAACAAAAACTAAAATGGCTGACTTAAGCCCTAATGTATCTATAATTACATATAATGACGGTCTAAAAACACCAATTAAAAGACAGAGATGGACAGAGGAAAAAACCATATGCTATATGCAGTGTATAAGAAACTCACCTTAAATATAATATAGGGAAGTTGAAAGCAAAAGAATAGAAAAAATATATCATGTGAACAATCAAAAGAAAGTAGGAATGGCTATATCAACATCAGATAAAGTAGACTTCAAAAAGGAAGTTACCAGGCACAAAGAAGGACACTACATAATGATAAAAGAGTTAATCCACCAAAAAGACATAGCAATCCTAAATGTGTATGCACCAAACAGAAGTGCAATATGTGTGAAGCAAATATGGACAGAACTGAAAGAATACACAGACAATTCCACAACTATAGCTGGGGATTTCAAAACCACTTTCTCGGGCCGGCCCGGTGGCACACTGGAGAGTGCGCCGCTTCGGAGTGCGGCAGCGCTCCCGCTGAGGGTTCGGATCCCATGTGGAGACCAGTTCCTGCTCACTGGCTGAGCATGGTGCGGGCACACCACCAAGGGTTGCGATCCGTTGCCGGTCCCCGGTACGGGCGCGACACCGAGGGTTGCAATCCCGTTACTGGTCAGTAAAAAAGACAAAAAAAAAAAAACCCACTTTCTCAACAATTGGTAGAACAACTTGACAGAAAATCAGCAAGGATATACAAGAACTTAACACCATCAACCAACAGAATTTTATCGCTATTTGAACACCCCACTCAACAACAGCAGAATATACATTCTTTTCAAGTACCTACAGAATATATATTAAGATAGATCACCATATCCTGGACCATAAACAAACCTCAACAAATTTAAAAGACCATAACGAGCTATCACTTACACACCTATCAGAACAGCTAAAATAAAAAATAGAGATAATATCAAAAGCTGATGAGGATTCAGAAAAACTAGAACTCATACACTGCTAATGGGAATGTAAAATGGTAAAACAACTACTCTGGAAAACAGTTTGCAGTTTGTTACAAAACTAAAATCCTATCATATGATCCAGTAATTACACTCCTGGGTATTTATCCCAGACAAATGAAAACTCGTGATCCCACAAAAACCTACATACAATTGCTCACAGCAGCTTTATTTGTAATAACCCAAAACTGGAACAATCAAGATGTCCCTCAATAGGTGAATAGTTACACAAACTTTGGTATAGCCATACCACAGAATACTAATCAGCAATAAAAGAAATGAACTACTGATACACATAACAACTTGAATGGATATCAAGGAAATTAAACTGAGTGCAAACAAGACAATCTCAAAATGTCATGTACTGTAGGACTATATTTATATGTCATTCTATTTAGAGATGTAAAAGATTAGTTTGCTCTGGGTCAGGAGTGGTGGGGAAGAAGGGGATGTTGTGACTATAAAGGGGTAGCACAAGGGAGATCTCTGCACTGATGGAACGGCTCTGTATTTTGATTGTGGTTACAGGGATAAAATGACATAGAACTATATACACATGTTGTGCCAATGTTAATTTTCTGGTTTTGATTTTGTATTACAGTTACATGAGATGTAAACGCTAGGAAAAACTCAATGAAGAATACATGGGACCTCTCTACACTATCACTGCAAGTTAAAAACAGCCCAACAGTTTTCTGGTTGTTTTTTTTTTTTCTCTTCTTCTTAGAAAGGTATTACGGAACACATGACTTCATCCTCTGGACACTATTAGTGGATTGGGTGGGAAGCAGTAAGAAGAATCAAGCCTCACACAGTCTTGGTGTCCACTGCTCTTTTGATGTGTTATGATCCTATTTGTAAAGCTATAAAACACCTGGATGCCCCTTTCAGATTTCAAACCTTCCTCAAATTTACTAAATGCCTCCTGAATTTCAGAAAGTAGTTATCTACCAGCTAATGCAAAAATGTAGCCTAATTCTGTGTGAATCACTGCTGAGACCAGCTCTGAAGGAGGTCAGGGAGGGAAGGTATGGTGTTCAGGGTACTCTCTCTACTAATACACATCCCCCTGCCCGCAGCACCCTTACCCTTACCTGCCTCGTCTGAGACTCCTGCACACTGCGTGCTCCCTCCTGGCTGTCACTCTGATTGGCAGGTGAGGCCCCTGGATTGAATGCAGGTGGCCTGGTATGGATATACATAGCACTGTAGATCAGGACCCTGGACTGCAATTTGAGCCATGTTGTGGGCCCTCCCTGCCTATAGAAAAGGACACCGAACAGAGTCACACTTGGGTTACTTATCACCCTGACTGCAAACATTCTAAGTATGGAAGGGAAGGGAGCCTGCTCATAGGTTCCAAGCCAAAGCTAAAACTACCTTTGCACACAGGTGTTATAAAGAGGTAAGGAGGGGCTCAGAGCTCTGTCTACAGTGACCACTTCTCCAGGGACTGCCACCTACAGGGCTCAGGCTGGTACCAACAGCTCTGCACAGTACAGTCACTGCCGATAATCCTCCCACTTCAAAGCAGGATTACATATATAGTCACATGGAATGGAAACAGAAACTGGAGCATGACCTTCATTGTCCTGATGCCCCAAGCTTCCTGGGACAGCCAAGAAATTACCTTAGCTTGTTGTCCCTACTTCGCCTCCGGGCACTGGAGATAGGACTTTCAGGTGCTGGAGTTTCTTCCATCTGACTTGACAAATTCTTCATCTCCAGCTAAACCACTAGTTCCTTAGGTGGCAGATGCACAGCCCCAAGCCCAAATTGTCTTCACCACAGGGCTTACTGGCACATCCTTTAAGCCATTTCCTTTGCCGTTCCATTCCTCTTTTTCAGCCTTTCTGGACCACTGGAATCTCTGGATATAGGAACTGCCCAAACCATGGTGAAAAATAGAAAGGGTTCAGCTTTCACTTCCTGGGGACCACTGCTTCCCACGTCTAGAGTAGCCAAAGGGGCTAAAAGATAACAGTCCAGTTCCCTTTGCCTTCATTGAGAAACCAACGAAATCGGGAGTTGCCAGGTATCAGCAGGCTACTTAGTATCCAACGTTCTCTCCACCGCTGCTCAACTAAGACAACTGTGATGTCCAAAACAAGCCCTTCGGGCCCTGAAAACACTAGCCCACAGGCCAGGATGATGCTGATCCTAAGCAAAGGGCTCTCAGTCCTAACTCCCATAGCCCAGACCATGTGGACATCTCCTTCCCAACTGGGCACAGGTGGCAGCACAGACTTCCAAAAGGAAACTCCTTTATTAAACAGGAGCAGGTCAAACCATGCTTAATGCAGGGGAAGAACTGCCTCTGATCCACGCATAGCCAGATCTGCTGAGGAGGCTGGGGATTCCAGAAATCAGACTTGCAGATCCTGGAGGATGGTGCTCCCCTTGCTGGCGCCGTATCACCTCGCTTACCGGTTTCACAAGACCCAGAGGACCAAGCCCGAAGACAGTTGGCAGAGAGACAAAAATGTCTTACAGAGGTCTTCATACACATGGACAGCTCAGCAAGACCACACGTGCCCAGGGCCCACCGTGAGGCAGCCATCACCAACCTGGTAAGGAGGACATATTGCACAGCATCTTCAGGGTGCTGGAGGCAGGCGCTATGGCAGGAGAGGCAGTGAACAAGGATCAAAGCTTTGCCAGGCTACCACATCCAGACCCTCTGACCCAGTCAGCCCAGTCCTGAGAAATTATCCCAAAGAAGTAACTCTCTATAGAGAAGTTGGATACACAAGGAAATGTGTTCTAGTTGTCAACTGGTTAACAAAACATGGACTCTGTAGTAAGAGACTCACCTTACCACTTTCTAGGGCAAGTCACCTATGCACTGAGTCTCCTTTTCCTCACCTGTAAGATGTAGAGGACAGCACCTACTTCCCAGGGCTGTTGTGAGGATTAATTGAGATAATCTACATAAAGCACCTGAGTATAATATGCGCTCAACTATAAAGGTCAGCTTTTACTATTATGCATGACGACAGGAAGGGAAAGCAGAGAAAAAGATAGGTGAGTTAAAGGTGACAGAACTGAAGGGAAGATTCCCATGCCTGTTTTGACAATACCATTTTTTATTTTGTAGGTGTGTAGAGAATGCCTTCAATTGTTAAGCCCTGAAGTTCAGGAAGAAGGAAGCAAGGGAGAGAGGGTGGCCTTTTTTCACCAAGGCTGTCCCTACTTCTCTAGATCCTACCCTCGGGAAACTCCTAAAAGGTCTGAGAATACAGTAAAGGGGAGGAAGATGGAGGGCACAGGAGGGGAGAAATGAGGAAGTATTTGATAATCAAAACCTCAAAGGATCTACCTCTTATAGGCACACCCTGCCCAAAAGTAGGACTATGTACGGATGATCACTATGGCCCCATTATGAATATGCCTGAGAGTGAGCCTAGCTGCCCAGGGTCTGCTACAAGACAGCTAGAAGGACTGCCTGCCAGCCTGACAAGGTCATGGTGGGACCCCTGAAAAGAGAGGAAAGAGATCTTGTAACCACAGACAAAAAGTCCATTCTTAGGACTCTGATGCAGAGCACAACACTGTCCCTGTCCCTCCCTTTCTTCCCCACAGCTTCTCAGCTGTAAGGATACACAATAGTTCATTCTGATAAAGGAAAAACGTAATAAATATTAATCACCGCCAGAAACAAAACAGATAATTGAGTGTTTGCACAAACCTTAGAAAGGTCTAGCGGTGTTTACACCTTTTTTCTTTTAAAATTCATTCCATCCATGAATACTGCAGTATGTAATCCCAAAATAAAAAACAGTTTTTTAAAAACTTAAATACCATTATCACATAAGAAGGTTAATAATCCCTTAATATCAACAACTATCCAGTGTTCAAATTTCCAACTGCCTCATAAATGTCAAACTTGGGTGGTTTGTTTCTCAGCATTTAAAAATTCATGTTCCCAAAGCCAATGGAGATTCTGAGGCCTTATTAATCCTTATATCACCGACAATCACTGATGTAAGCCAACTTCCTCACTAGACTAGATAAGAAAACCAAAGTCCAAACAGGTTAGGTGATTTGCCTAGGATCATACAGCTAGCTAAAAACAGACAGCCTGACCCATAGTTCAGGGCTCTTTCCTCAATACCATACTCTCTGGCAGTCTGAACACTAAGGTAACGATTAGCTTTCAAGTCAGCAAGCCATAATCTAATAACACCTCCCTGATCATTAGAAAAGAATCACTAGACCCCTCCTGGTAATTACACACCCATTTTACTAAGATGAAAACTAATCTCTCATGTTAACACCATCAGGCAGAAGGCCAGAACTTGATCTTTATCTGTGCTTTACTTTAGCCATGGAAAAGCAGGATTCTCAAGGACCTCTATGCTCTTCTCAACAATAACCAGCTACCCCAGGCCACAGCAGGCTAAGGAGGACCACCTAACACAGGAGGAAGGTAACACGTGGCAGGAGTCTGCTTTCTAGTTGTCCATCAACGTGGCATCAGCAAAGATGAAGACGGCCTAAAAATAGGCCCAAATGGCTTTGTAGGTCACTTCCATCAAACCATCAAGGAATTGGTCATTTCTGTACTCTGTAATTCTTTTAGAGTATGAGAAAGAAAACAAAACACTTCCCGAATCTCATTCTGCAAGCACTGAATTATCCCTTTTCCACAACTGGACAAGAAAAGTGCACACAAAAACGGGGTAGAGGAGAAGAAAACTACAGGCCAAAATCCTAATTAAAAGAAAAGCAAATCAAAAGGAAAGACATGAAACACTTGGCTTCTTTCTTTTTTCATTTTGTTCTCTTTTGATAAGACAATGGACAAAATTCCAAACCCATTATTTATCAAGAAAAGGGGCAGGGGGGATGATTTTAGCAAACTAGAAACAGAATCGACACTTCCTGGAGGACCTGCATTATCAAACAATAATATAAAGCTAGTGTACGAAAGGACAGATCAAGGCCACAGAATAGGCACATGTGTATACAGTAACCTAGACTATGAAAGCAGTGAATATCAAATGAGTGGAGGAAGGATGAATGGACTCATCCTTACCTCATTTAGCATATAAAAATAAATTCCAAGTGGACTAAGGATCTGAAAGAAACAAACAAAAACATTATAAGAAAAAGCAGGGCTGGCTTGGTTAGAGAGTGGTGCTGACAACACTAAAGTCAAGGGTTGGATGGATCCCCTTACTAGCCAGCTGCCAAAACAAAAATGAAAACACAAAAACAAGAGTTTTCATATGGGATGATAGAAAAGTTCCGGAGCTGGATGGTGGTGATGGGTGCAAAACAATGTAAATGTGCTCAACTCATTGAACTATATGCTTAAATATGATTAAAATATTAAATTGAACAGTACATATATTTTACTATAATTAAAATTTTTAAAAGAAAAAAAAAAAAGATTATTTTTATATTCTTGCAATAGGATCAGTTTTTTTTAAAGCCCCTACTTAAAGCTTTCTTGAAACACAAAACCTTAGAGCCATAAAGAGAAATATTTGAAGATTTTACTATATAAAATTTGTAATGTCTGTATGATAAAAGATCTAGAAATAAAATTTAAAAGACAAGCACCCAATGTTTCAACAAAATGAAAATGAAAAAACAAAAAGAAAAAAAGCCACTGACTTGAATAAAAAGTATATGCAACTTGTATTACAACTAAAGGATTTACATCTGAATATACTCATATAAAGCCACCATAAATCAGGTAAATAAAAAATATGATAAGCAATTCATAAAAGAAGACATACAACCTATAAACAATCAGGAAAACGCACACTGAAACACAATTTCATTTTTTACCATCAGATTAATAAAATTAAAAATACTGATTTCCACAATTGACAAAGGTATAGCAAAACAGGTATTCTGATCACTGTGACTAGAATTGTAAATAGCAAAACATTTTGAAGAGCGATTAATCAGCAGCTAGTTAAATACCAGATGTACATATATCCTCCACTTACTGGTCTCTAGCCTAGAGAAATGCTCCCAGAGATACACGAGAATCATGAACAAAGGTGTTCACCACAGCACCATTTACAACATCAAAAACAAAAACAAAAAACAAAAACCAACTCTATACCCAAAAAGGAGGTGGTGAAATATGCTTTCATACATCCACACAGTGATATACTAGCCAGCCTCCAAAAAGAAATAGATAGGTCTCTATGTAACCATCAGGGAAACATGTCACAACATGATTTATAAACAAAGGCTAGTTACAAAACAGTCCATACTCTGCGATCCCATTTTTTTTTTTTTTTTTTTTTTTTTTGTGATGACCGGTAAGGGGATCTCAACCCTTGGCTTGGTGTTGTTAGCACCATGCTCAGCCAGTGAGCAAACCGGACATCCCTATATGGGATCCGAACCCGCGGCCTTGGTGTTATCAGCACCGCACTCTACCGAGTGAGCCACGGGCCGGCCCTCTGTGATCCCATTTTTGTCCAAAGTAAATAAAATAATGTACCTTGTATAGAGAGAGAAATTTGGAAGAATCCATACCAAGCAGTAAATGTCATCTCTGGGATTAGCATCATGGGAATTTTTCACTTTCTAAACTATATTATTTCTGTAATGTATGAATTATTTAAAATAAGCACAATTGCTTGTACAAGTGAAGAAATAAGGAACAAAATAAAGAAAAAAGGGGGATAGCTATGATCCTAACGAATGTCAGATACTGATCTCTGTGCAGTACTATCCCCTAGAGAAGAAGAGACTGAAGAGCTTCTAGAATGGCATAGGGACTGTCATCTGCCAGTAGTAACTAGCCCCCCCAGTTCCCAGGCTGGCTGGTGTGGTGCTAAGGATGGGAACAGGGCCAGGCCTTTAGTCGTGGCAGCTTCCATAGCCCCCCGCCCACACATACAAAGGCCTTGGCTGAACAGTGGATACTGAAGGAAAGCACACTCAATACTGGACTCAAACTATTTTTTTGTTTAACCTCTAATCTTCGGGTGGCTCCTCTGATCACCATTTTAAGATTAGAAACATTTTACTTGAAAAGGTCACAACTGAATTCAGATCAGCTAATTGGAATTGATGGTGACTTCCTGGGTAAGAGCTATGAAAACCTAGCTGTACCCTAAAAAGATAGCAATGATTAAAGGCACAGTGCTGGAAAGCCATCAGTCAATGAAAGAATATTAGCCAGCTATCCTCTATTCACAACCTCTGAATGATAAAACCAAGAATGGGAACACAAAAGGAAAGGAGAGGAAAGGATAACAAAGACATTCAATACCAGGCACTACTACATACCCAAACATATTTACATAGTTAATCCTCACAACATCCAAGGGGTGTTACAGAAGAGAAGACTCAAAGAGGTCCATGACTTGCTCAAAGTTACAAAGCTACAAATCCTAGACTCCAGATTTGAATCTGACCTGCCTGCAAGTCCAGTACATTGGCAGCTTCTCCAATCGGCTAGTTGGCTGGTTCCAAACTTCCCAATATTGGAGCCCATGTCCTCAGTCTTTCCAGGTGGACTTACCTGTGAGCTGGAGGGAAGCACCTGGGGGGTGGGCTCCTCGCACAGGGCTGCTCCTGAGCCCATGGGGCTCAGCGTGGTGATTCTGTTTGGTTGACCACGGAGTGTCAGAGTAATGGTGGTGGGAACCTTCAAGCCTGAGAGAGAGAGAAAGAAGCAAAGTTTTTGGTCACAGCCTCAACTCTCTTATGCTTTTCTTTCCTGGAGAGTTTCTTTCCCACATAAAACAGCCCCCTCGGCCTCCTCCCAGCTGGGTCATCTGTGCCCTGTCGACTGATCTGAAAGGCAACAGGAAACAGCCTGTGTTCTCTCAACCTCTCTGGGGGATGGGTCCACATAGCTGAATCCAAGGGTCAATGTCAGGACCCTGTGGGTTTGGATTCAACATCATACCTTGCCCACATGAATGGGAAGGCCCTAGGGGAAGATCCCAGATTTGGGAGTCCCCACATTTCTCATGAGACTCACCTGATGCTTGGTTAGAGATCTGAGCCAGGCCTGGGAGGCTGCTTGCCAACTTAGCGAGGCCCCCATTGGTCAGCAGCTGGTGGATGGCTGTGGGCTTCCCACCAGGAGTGGCACCCAAGGAGGAGAGAGTGGTGGCCACAGGAATGGTACGAACAATGGTGCTGGTGCCCGTGGTGATGGCACCCAGGCTCTGCATGGGGGTGGGCAACTTCACACTGGTAGCCTGTGGGACACACAAGCCCAGGTGATCAGAAGCTGTTGCCCAACAGCAACATTTAAGTTTGGAGGACCCATACCACATTATTAAAGGCTAACATGTACTGAGTGCCTACTACATGCAGGGTACTCTTCCAGGCATTTTGCATAAATTACCTTATTCAATTTTCACAACAACTCTATGAGAGAGGTACTATTATTACCTCATTTTACAGATAAGAAAACAAAGACAGAGAGGTCAAGAAACTTGCCCAAGATCACACAGTAAGTGATGAACTTTAATCTTTGGCATCTCTTGGCTATGTAGTTAGAAGGCTGTTTGTCCTTGACCCACTGACTCCAGACCCAGTCTCCCTGCCAAACCCAGCTAAGCTGAGGAGGCCTCCTCCCCACATCTGTCGGGACCAGTAGAAGGCAGATGTGCACCTGTGGGGCTGCTCCTGGGGAGGGATTTGCTGGGAGGCCAGAAGTCTTGCTGCTGATATCCTGTAAGCTGAAGCTGAGGCCTTGGAGGAGACTGCTAGCTGACGTGGCCCCTAGGAGAGGACATAAAAGGCAACAGCATGGACTCAGTCACTTGCACATATTCCAAGAGCAGCCACGCCCATCCACCCTCACCACCAACTAAAACACCAATGTTCTTGCCCTTGGACACTCCCTTACTCTCAGAAAGACACCAGGAAAGTCTCCCCAGTACACACGCACTGGATGCCACATGAGGAAAGGCACTACGCCATGCACTGCCTTGGATTTGTTCTGTACCTCCCAACCTGTTACAAACCACTGGTCCTACATTTTAGACAGTTTTGAGAAATCTAAATTCCCTCCTTTCTTTCCAGGGAAGCGGAACAACTTTTTAAGCCAAAAGAATCCCAAATACTTGACTTACACCTCATTTTACACAGTCCAGAGGCCTCAAAGCAAAGAGGAAGGTCCTCCTGAAGGAGAGAGGTGCCAGCTATGCCTAAACCCTACTTGGCTCAGGCAACTAGCCATTCAGTGTAGGGTTGAGGGTTGGAGAAAGTGAGAGACAACTACAGGCAGAAAAATGTCCAATTTTGCTAATGCCCAGTAAAGCACTGTTTCCAGTTTTCTTCAGTCTGATGTGCTTAACACCAAAATTAAACACAATACACATATCTCCCACTAGAGAATTCCACTTCTTATAGGACAGGATATGGCACCTGCAGACTGGGTCATCACTGCAGATATTAAGGCCAAGGAATCCCCCATCCAAGCTAGCTTCATGGCAAGTCTCCATTACTACCCTAAGACCCAGAGGTACATCCTCTAGATCCAGCTCCAGGGATGCTTTCCTAGGAACATCCTCCAGTAACAAACCAAAAAGATTTTGTTGGGAGGAGGAATGCTGGGCTACAAGTTACCTGGGAGAGAGTTGCCAGGAGACGTGGCCACCAAGCGGCTCTGGAGTGTGTGCAAGGCACTGGGTGCCACGCTGCTGGAGACCACTGAAGGGGCTGGGCTAGCTAAGACTCCACCTTCAGAGGCACTTGACCTAGAGACAAAGAAAGGAGGTCAGAGGGCAGCAGCAGATCCTAGAAACACAGGGAGGGTCCAGAGTGAGGCCCAACGGGGGGCTGGCTGGTTAGCTGAGTTGGTTAGAGCATAGTGTCATACGACCAAGGTCAAGGGTTCGGATCCCTGAACCAGCCAGCCATCAAAAAAAAACAAACAATCAGGGCCGAGCCCGTGGCGCACTGGAGAGTGCGCCGCTTGGGAGTGCAGCGGCGCTCCCGCCAAGGGTTCGGATCCCATGTGGAGACCGGTTCCCACTCACTGGCTGAGCGTGGTGCGGGCGCAACACCGAGGGTTGCGATCCCGTTGCCGGTCCCCGGTACGGGCGTGACACTGAGGGTTGCGATCCCATTACTGGTCAGTAAAAAAAAGACAAAAAGGAAAAAAAAAAAAACAATCAGAGTGAGGTCCAACAAGGCTTTCAGCTTTCGTATAACTTCGTATAATGTATGCTATACGAAGTTATTACGGGAGACCGGTTCCCACTCACTGGCTGAGCGTGGTGCGGGCGCAACACCGAGGGTTGCGATCCCGTTGCCGGTCCCCGGTACGGGCGTGACACTGAGGGTTGCGATCCCATTACTGGTCAGTAAAAAAAAGACAAAAAGGAAAAAAAAAAAAACAATCAGAGTGAGGTCCAACAAGGCTTTCAGCAATAGATACAAGGCTGGAAACTTTGGTTTCTTTGTACCACCTTCTGAATCTGGCCTCTAGTCCTTCTAAAAGTCAGGCCTAAACACCTCAGGCCTTCGAGCAAGAGCCAGGGGATACTTTGCAATCTAAGTAAAAATAAACTCCAACTGAGTTGACACAAAGGAAAACACAAAGATTCCAACCAGAAAGAAGTCACATTCCCATAACTGACAGAATCCATAATTCACCATCTTCCCAAAGCACTAAATGAACCAGAAAAGGGATAAAGGAGAAAAAGGAAATAGAGACAGACCAAAAAATAGACTCACTTGGTTGTGGTGAGAAGTCCTGTGAGCTCCTTGGTCCCTGCTGAAGCTTGCCCCAGTGTCATGGTGATGGGCTTCCCACCTGCGGCTGCAAAACAGAAAACCCTAAGACCACTGGTCAGTCCCATTTGGCCCCTACCTTTCCAGCTTCCATAGCCCAGGCTAAATGCAAGATATTATGAACAAAGACTGGAAGATGAAAAAAGGACTACATTACAAGTAAGGAGAATTGGGGTTATTTTTCCCTTTTACTTTCTAAACTTTCTGGAATATTTTATCTTTAACTGAAACCAAAAAAAGAACAGAACGTATGATGCTTGAATGACCCCACAGCCTGGGCCAGCCTGTGGCTCACTCGGGAGAGTGTAGTGCTGATAACACCAAGGCCACGGGTTCGGATCCCATATAGGGATGGCCGGTTGCTCACTGGGTGAGCGTGGTGCTGACAATACCAAGTCAAGGGTTAAGACCCCCTTACCGGTCATCTTTAAAAAAAAAAAAAAAAAAAAAAGACCCCACAGCTTCCTCTTGTATTCTGCCTCCCTGGTCCTTGTTCAGATGAGGTCACTGCCCACTTTCCCTGCATGTGCGATCTTATGCCTTTTTTGCTCCAGGCACCTCTAACGTTGAAGCAGAAGCTGAGCCACCTGGCAAGTAGCCAACAAGGGGGCAATGCTATGTGCCCTGAGAGAGTTCAGTCAGTTTTTATTTAAATAGGCCAAGAGAAACTCACCTTCTGGAGCTCCTCCTTGGGAAGGAGTACAAGGCCCTCCAGCTGTGTCACCTTGGGAGATAAGGGACACTTTGATCTTTGGTCGCTTGGAGGTCTTACTGCCAGGAAGAGGACTCGAGGGATGGTGCCGCTTCAGCTGGACCCTAAGATCCTCTTTCTCTGCTTCCTCTGTTGGTTCTGATGAAATGGGAACTAAGAGATGGAGGTGAGGTGAGATCATCCACAATCCAAAAAAGCCAACATACAGTGCCACTAAACATCTGCACAGGCACAGTCATATGTGGGAACACACAAGAGAACCACCCCGCGTATGGGGCAACACACTTCAAAGGAGACTGTCCAAGCTTCAGTCCCACTTCACTCAGGCCCCACCAGACCCCACCTTGCCTTTCTCAGAAGATGGTTCCAGCCCATCCCTCATCCTGCCCTGGAGTTGGAAGGGATAGGGCTCTGAGTTGGTGGGAATGAAAGACAGGAGAAGTCACCCTGACCCTGCCTAGAAAAGGCCTACAACAACTCCAAGAGAAATAGAGGACTCACCACAGTGGATCTAAACAGTCCTTCCCAGACTCAAAGAATGTGCTCAAGCCCTCCCTCACATCATCACACAGCTGGAAGACAGTAAACATTCTACAAAGAACCCATGGAGGAGCAGGCCACCTAGTCCTCTCTAAAAGGAAGTTTCCACAAGGCTCCCAAGAGTCCCACCCTGTCCTAAGAACCCAAGGTTGAGGGTCTGTTGCCAAACGGAGGCAATAAGGACTATCACCAGGACTAAAGGCTGGCTTTGCATAGCTACTAGGTGAGGGAGCACCTCAGCCTAGGCAATCTCACAGCTCCTGTTGAAAGGAAACAAGGCAATGGCGGCCCATGTTCACAACCTAGATCCTAGTACAGAGAATGGCCATCTGTTCACACATGAGCTTCCTTCTCCATTGAACTGAACAGACTCTTGATGCATACAGCTAAATCTTTTGGACTCTTAAGTTATCCTTCAGGCTTCCTCATAGATTCCCTCCTCTTTAAACCCAGAAGTCCATCTCAGTCCTCCTTCTTAGCATAGGCAAGCAGAGGTGGGAGTAGGGAGGAGGGCAGCAGTCACACAAGGGTGAGGGCAGCAGTCCTGGCATGGTACCAGCTAGAAGGATTGCATAGGAAACAAATGCACTGACTAAACTCAGAAATGGAAGGAGGGCAGAAGGGAAAAGAATTACAGATTTTATACTAATAAGTGGCCGGTGTGCTTGCAGCCACCAGGATGGAAACAAGAAAATAAAGGCAGAGAGAAAAACACACAAGGCTCACAGGCAATGGGCCACAGGCACATAAAGAAGAAGCAGTCAGAAAAAACACACTAAGAGACAAAAAAAAAAAAAAAAAAAAAAAAAAAAAAAAAAAAACCAAAAAGGGCAAAAGGAAAA
>NW_007726467.1:341590-361050 GCF_000696425.1 Galeopterus variegatus
AAAAAAAAAAAAAAAAAAAAAAAGAAAGAAAGAAAAAAACCATAAGAGGCAAAGAGAAAGAATGGAGAAAGAGCAAAGATAACAAAGTAAGCAAAAGGAGTCAGTAAAAAAAGAATGAGAAGATAGACAAAGGCAGAGAGAAAAGAACAGGAAGAAACCAGAGACAGATGAGAGGCAGACAGGGAAGATATAGGGGGCGTGGTGGAGAAAAGCAGAAAGCAGAGGTCAGACAGATGAGAGAAAGAGCAATACTCACCAAAGAGACAGGAGGAGGTGCCGGGAGGAAGAGCTTTCCTCACCAGCATATTTTGTTTCAGAAAAGCAGCAAACTGTGCTGGAATGAATCAGAAAGAATTACAGAATCACAGCCAGCCAGAGAATGAAGAAAAAGAGAAGGAATAAGAAAAAGATGAAAAAGTTCTAGAAAATGGTCAACAGGGGACTCCTTCTGAAGTTACTGCATGGGTTTGAAACCTGACTGCCATATAGCATTCTGTGGAATCATCTATAACCTGAGGATAATCTTACCTACCCGTCTCATGGGGCTGTTGCCAAGACTCAATGAGCTACAGCAAGTCAAGTGCCAAGAAGAGGGCACAGCATGTATTAAGAGCTCTGTTTATGTTAGTTAGCTATTATCATTCCTTGCTTGCCCATCAGCTCTGTTAAAGCCAGGGTTCTAACAGCTGCTGTTTTCCCCGACACTGAATCCCGTCTCGTCTCAAACCCAGCTCACCAACCAGCCTTACAGAATGCCTTAGAATCTCAACTAATCCTCCCCTTCAGAAGCACAGCAAATCGCTGACTCTGTCTTCATCAAAAGCCTAAGGGGGGCCGGCCCGGTGGCGCACTGCTACAGTGCACCGCTTGAGAGCGTGGCTGCGCTCCCACCGAGGGTTCGGATCCCACATACAGACCGGCCGCTCACTGGCTGAGCGAGGTGCGGGAGCAACACCGAGGGTTGTGATCCCGTTGCCGGTCCCGGTCCGGTCCGGTACGGTACGGGCGTGACACTGAGGGTTGTGATCCATTGCCGGTCACGAAAAAAGACAAAAAGGAAAAAAAAAAAATAAAAAGCCTAAGGGGACATCTCCCAGCTGAACTTGGCTCTGATCACCACTCAAGAAGATGCAGGTCACAGAGCATCCATGCGGACCGTAGGGGCCTGGCCTCTGTTTTGCCTCCACCTATCCACTCACACTTTTGCTTTTTGTTAGGACTCTTATGAGCAACCTCGCAAGAGGCCTGGGTTTAAGTTCTGATTCTTTGGCTCCACTAAAAGAAACACAGGAGAAGCAAGCAGATCAGCTCCTATCTCCTCTGTGTCTCTTGGCTCAACAGCCAATTTTGGCTGCGGCCTCTTCCCAAGTATTCCCATTCCTGAGATCCTCAGATGATCTGTGCTCCTGGACACATCATCAAACACTGATGCCCAAGAGGCCTTATCTCAAGGCCACTCAACTGTATCAAAGTGGGAGTGCGGGCAGAGTCACTGTTTCCTCTCCTTTCTCTACCCTCTGAACTTCCCCTTTTCTATAGCTCCTTACATAGTACCTGCAGCTTTCCAAACTCTAATTTCAACCATGCAAATATTTTCCAGCCTCCTCTAAAATGTTTCTGCAAAGAACCCTGATAAACTTCGCTGAAGGTGCCACTGTGGGGAACTTAACTCTTCAAGGGCAAAACAAAGAAAGGGCATGAAGCCAGTTGAGCTGCCCTAGAATCTGATGAATAAAGCCAGTCACCCTTTACACATGATCTGGAGAACTGCCTGACTACAGGAGTGGCTGGTGGGGTCTGAAACAAAAGATGAAGGAGCTTCCCCAATTAGAAGTTAGAAAAAAGTTTAGGCCAATATACATGTAGTCAACTCATAAAGCCTAACTTCCTCAAAACACTGAGTAAAGCTGTACACAGCCCACTGATGTACAGCCCTTGGTATTCATTTCACCCTAATTTTACTTGGACAGAAATATGGGAGAGGCTGCCTCTCACATGTCCCTGAAAAAGCTGCAAATGCCAATATTTTCCAATTGCCACATGACATCAACTACGGAAGCTAGAACTCAGGAAGGGCCACTGGCCAGGTGCCTATACCTTGGGCTTGTTTGTGGGTCAGCACAGCTTCTGTCCGCTGTATATGTCTCTTCAGCAGGTGAGAGCTCCCAATCTGACTGGACTTCTGGGCAGAGGTCACTGTGGTTACTTTGGTCTTGGGACTGGAGGTGGGGCTGCTAGACACACTGGAGAGATCCTAAGTAGGGTAAGAAGGCCAAGAGATGCGCCAATGTTGTTTGCATTCAACCATCAGTCAGCATTTCCCCCAGGAACTCTCCTCCTAGGAACTCACAGGCCTACAGCACTGACGAGGTGGACAGGCTTCCCCTGAAAGCTAACAAACCAACTCGGCAGTCCTGATTCCTCAGCAAAAGTGCGCCCCCACTGCATCTTCCCCACTTGCATTACCTCTGAGCCTGAGGGTGAGGCAGGCAGCTTGGCAGCTGGGGAGGCAGGTCGACTGCCCCGCTCTGGGACTTCAAAGGGCAGGTCTCTGCGGGTTGCATCACGGGGCTTCTTCTTTTTCTCAGCATCCTGATCTCGAGGCTCAGAGCCCACATGACCCTCAGCACGAGTGAGCACTCCAGTCAGAAAGTCCACAATCTCATCCTAATGTAAAGAGGAGCCAAGGACTACCAGTCTTCGTCTGGAGAACAGGAACCTCCCAGAAAGTTTCAAACTAAAATCAACTCCGCTTCAGCTCTGGCATCCAGATGTGCCAGTCCTTCCCCACTCACACAAAGCCTGGCACCAACCTCAGGCCCCCGAGCAGCTGTGCCTCGAGGAGACCAGCAGGAGACTCTTGGAGGGGGCACACTCCACTGCTCCTCCAGTAGACCCTTTCTCCCTCAGATACTTTACTCATATCTGAATTCACTCTCCTTTTCTCTTTTTCTCCCTCTCTTCCTGTTTCTTTACTTATGATTTAGGCATACCAGAGGTCACAGTGGATACCCCCTCATCCTTCAGAACCAAAGAGGCTATTGCTAATAAGACCAAACCTAAATGGCTAGAGAAATGCAAGCCTAGCTGAAAAAACAAGAAACAATTGTTTACCTGAATACATCTGTCCACCATGCTCTGAGTTAACCCTTCTGATTTCTTCTTTGCTTTGCTTATTCTAAGAGACAAAAAGGAGGAAATGTTTACTTTTTAAACATTCCATGGCATCCCATGGAAATAAGACTGGATTTTTCTTCTGTACTTGTTGTTTTCTAGACCCAGGAAAGAGGACTACATTAGCTTTCAGGCAGGTAATGCAACCTCTCTGAACCTGCTTCCACATCTGCAAAATCGTGGATCATAATACCTTATTCGTGGCAATGGTGGCTTTTAAACAAAATAACATATGTAAAGAAACAAGCACACAGCCCAGGACTGTCCACTCCAAAAATCCTATACTTATGGCTTAACAGATAAATTCTATCTAGAATGCCAAGACCTCATCTAAAGGTCCTCCAACACAGCCCCAAACCCTAAGCCGCAACCTAGATTCATAGAAGGGCAGGAAAGTTGTTCACAGGTTAGTTCTAAAGGATAAGAGAAAATGACCACAGCCAGCTTGCTGCATTCCCCTCTTTAAAAATTAGCCTTAAAAACCCTGGCTTCCACCAGGGGTTCACAGCAAGGAGAGAACCAGGGCATGAAGTGACAGGACAGAGAACACAATATGAGCCTCCAAATTCTAACATTTACTGGATGTTGACCTCTAATCTTATGTAACACCATCATTTTACAGATGAGGACAGTGAGTCACAGAAGTTAAGCAATTTACCCAAGCTGCTTAGCAAAGTAGTCAAGACTAATTAAGATCCCCCAATTCTGGGCCGGCCCGGTGGCGCACTGCTACAGTGCGCCGCTTGGAAGCGCTGGTAGCGCTCCCGCCGAGGGTTCGGATCCCACATACAGACCGGTTCCCGCTCACTGGCTGAGCAAGGGGCGGGCACAGCACCGAGGGTTGCGATCCCGTTGCCGGTCCTGGTCCGGTATGGGCGCGACACTGAGGGTTGCGGTCCGTTGCCGGACATGAAAAAAGACAAAAAGGAAAAAAAAAAAAAAAAAAGATCCCCCAATTCTCAGTCCAATGTTCTTGGCACCATGCAAATATGTCTCATAAACAGCCTCACAATGTAACTCTAAATAACAGCATTCCCATATCTCTCCACTCCTGCACAACTTACTTTTTTTTTTAATTGGCAGCTGGCCAGTTGGGGGATCTGAACTCTTGACCTTGGTGTTAGAACACCACGCTCTAACCAACTCATCTATCTGGCCAGCCCACTCACAGCAATTCAATACATACAATTAATATTCCTGTAGATAAGAATGTCTGACTTATCAAGAAAAAGTGTTTATGTGAAAACACTGCCTTGAGCACCAAAAGACTAGACACTAAATTCACAAGAAGCTGGCAAATGACAAAGGCCAGAAGGACTATTCTAAAAGGTCTCTGACCAAGAAACTGGAAAGACAGCTAGAAGTAGGTACTTACTTAAAGCTCTTTAGCTAAAACATGCAACTGAAATTAATCTCTAAGATTGAGCGTATAGAAAAAGGAGGCCACATAAATAATACAACCTCTTTTTCAGTACATTTCATGAAGACATAACAGCCTTACATGCTCCAGCTCGTAAGGGCATAGTGGCTGTCTCAATGACCAAAGTCACTTTCTAAAACCCTTAACAAACTTTGGCTATGTTTATACTCCAAAATATATCAAAGGATGCTTAATACAATAACATCTACATTCACTTTCATCCTTGGTAAGGAATAAAAAATTTTTAAATGCCTACCCCAGCGAAAGTATAATTACAAAGAGTAAATTTACAGTCTCTTGTCCCCACAAAATAACCACTAATTACAAAGGGAAAAAGAGTTACTTCACAGTGGAGAACCTGGCAGAAGCTATCTTAACCATGTGATCAAGGTTATTATCAGCAATGATAAGACAAATCCACACCGTGTATCCCCTGTTGGAAAGCACTGAGAAGGGCATATCACCTCTGTGGCATTCCTGCCAAAAATGCATATCCTGAAGGTAATCATAAGAAAATGTCAAAACCCTAAATTGAGGGACAGTCTACAAAACTCTTCAAAAATTTCAAGGTCATGAAAGGCAAAGAAAGACTAAGGCACTGTATCAAGAGAGACTGAAAAGACATGGTAACTCAATGCAACATGTGATCCTGGACTGGATACTGGACCAGAAAAAGGACGTTAGGGAAACAACTGATGAAATCTGAGTCTGTAGATTAGATAACAGTATCATATCAATGTTAATTTCCTGATTTTGAGAATTATACTTCAGTATGTAAGATGTTAACATTTGGAAAACCTGGGCAACAGGTATTTGAGAATTTTTTGTACTAGCTTTGCAACTTTCTATAAATCTGAAATTTAAAAAATGTAGGAAAGAATTTTTCCCCCCCCCCAAAAGATGACCAGTAAGGTGATCTTAACCCTTGTCTTGGTGTTGTCAGCACCACGCTCTCCCAAGTGAGCTAACCAGCTATACCTATATAGGGATCCGAACCTGTGGCCTTGGTTTTATCAGCACCATACTCTCCCAAGTGAACCACAGACTGGCCCCCCAGAACGAAATTTTTTAATGCCCACTTATTTTTTGGGGGGGGATGGCTGGCGGGTACAGGGAACCAAACACTTGACTTTGTGTTACAAGACTGAGCTCTAACCAACTGAACTAACTGGACAGCCCCTCAATGCCCACTTTTAACTGAACCAGATTAATCTATAGTTACATCACTACCTTACAGGCATTTCTCTAACACTGTAACATAGCTATCTCAAAGCCCTGGGGGAACCTACCAACCTGAGATTATCATCAGCTCCCCCAACCACCACCAAGCTGTTCTCAGCCCGAATCTTCTCCCGGAAGTCTTCCATAGCTTCAGGATGACACTGCAGGGAATTCTGACCAATGACAAAGAGGACTGGTGTCTTCATATCCAAGACAGGATCATCCACATCCTAAAACAGGTACAGGTTTTAGAATTGGCCAGGTCATATTTATAAAACACTGTCCTGGAAACTTGGCTCAGGAGAATTAGCTCTGCAACTGCAATCTGCCTCAACACTGGCTATGACAAGGCATGTACACCCTCATTCCCACTGCCACAGACCCAGAAATCTGCTTCACCTCCTTCTTACCCCTCTGGGGCCATCCACGGTAAGCAGAGGAAACCCAAGGCAGACAACTGCAGTGACATACTCCATCACCGACACCTGTAAATAACAGCAAGGTTTGTCTAAAGGTCAACTGACTTCACCACACCTCAGCCTACCCAGAATCCAGGAGTAGTCCAGACCTACCAGCCAGCCCCATCTTCTCTTCCCCTGTCCTGACCTCAAGGTGCTTAAGTCACAGCAGGAGCACTAAGAGCACGAAATACAGGGTGTACAACTCCACGAGCAGCCACTACCTAGAGAATAAGGACCCTAAAAGACCCCAACAGATGGCTGAAGGTTGGGAGGTTTAATACTTCTGCCCCATCAATGCCTAGACTAGAGCCCTCCTGCTCCATTTTTCTCCACTAATAATAAACACAATCAAGAGAATACAGATGTTGCCATTCTCCCTTCAGTTAAGAAAAATCTCTCTCTGTTGAACTTTACGAATCGCTCCCAGACATCTCAGATTTCTTAGCGCGGTTACTAAGTCGACTGTTCCTGGGAGCAGGGAGTATGGGGAGATGGCCTTCTTCCTTTCATGGCGCTGGATATCATACTTGACTAGACTGCATGAAACAGAAGAACTGGGGCTTTGAACATGTCAGGGACACTTACACAAATTGAGAGATATGCAAACGTATATAAAATAATAAAGAAAAGGTTCCTCGATGTCTTGGAAAACGACTGAAAATGAACACAACATCAAATTCCAGAGCTATTAATTTCTGCCTACTAGAATTATTGTTAATTTTTCAGGTGGGCGGATAGTATGATACATATGTTTGGAGAAAAAGTATTCTACCCCAGGACATCCTCCAGTTTCTCAGTGACCTCCAAAAAAAAATGGAAATTACTTACGTGACAGGCCACCAAAGCTCCTGTGTTCCAGCCAATCAAGATAATGGGTTTGTGTGGGAAATGGCTGTGAATCTTTGTGGAAAAAGAAAAAAGACAATAAGACAGGAGGTCACAGGTGGGTGCAGAACAAGCCCAGAAGGCTGGGTGTACCACAGTGAACTGAAATAGGGACATTCTCACCTCCAGCACTTTGCTTCTCACTGCCCCAATCATGTGCTCAAGACACTGCAGAACTCCTACCCCACTGCCACTGTTCAGCAGATGGGTGGCTACAGGGATGACCTAAAGGAAAGAAGTGGCACCCATGCCACAGAAGTAAGTTTCAAATCTTCTGTCAATTCTGCTTAACCTACCCTAAAACTTTTCAACCCAGAGTGAGCACCACTCGAATTCCAAACAAAAGAAGAGTTAGGACATGCTCCACATTTAAGTTCATCCATTTTGACCCCCTCCTGCACTTTCTTCTCCTCAATCCTCCAAGACTATATTCCCACCTAGGAGAGAGTTCCTCTTGCCCCCATACATACCTTGCCTAAGCAAGAGAGCTGAGACTGCCAGAACCGGTGTCGGCGTGAGGTGGGGAACACAGAGCTGGAGGGGCCAGAGGAGGCAATAAGAATCAGGGGAGAGCCAGGGAGTTTGCTCTAAAGAGAAAGAATCCCACCCAAGAATCAGTGAGTGAGAGCTGTTCTTCAACGAAATCCCAAATATCCCAATGCCTTTCTTATCCCAACCAATGTTTCTTTGCTTATGAAACTATGTTAAGCACTATATAAAAGAAATTATTAACAAAAAAACTTAAGCAAGCTATTTATCATCCTTTTGCCAAGGTCCTGAGGCTTGAGTCTAAAAATTCCATGACACAGTTAAGTCCTGAGCCATCCAACTTACTGGTTTGTTATGAGAAAGCACCCCCACAGCAGGGTCCCAGGGCCTCTTCAGTAGGAGAGACAAGGCCTCAGCTCCAGCAGCCCCAGTCTTTGTATTGGATGACACAAGCATCCGGTCAATCAAGGTTGGGATCTAGAAAGATGGAAGAACAAAGATGCTTCCAGTGTGAATCAGGAGACCTTCCTACCACCAGCAATCAAGGAGGAGGACAGAGCCCCACTATGAGCCATAGACAGACTTCAACTTTCCTCAGGGAAAAAACTCAAACTTTCCTCAGGGGTAAAAGCACAAATAAATCGATGGCTGAAAGGTATGTTCCCACCATGAAAGGTAAAAATGGGTATAGCTCTTTGGAAAGTAATCTGGTAATATGCATCAAGGGACTTAAAATTTATTCCTATCCCTTTTCCAAACAATTCTACTTCTGAAAGCCTTCCCTAAGAAAATATATCAGAAATACACACATACACACACGCACACACAAACAGCTGGGGAGAGTTATGCACAGAGGCAAATTTGCTGCCAATATAATAATCAAAAAGTGGAAACAAACCTAAATGTATATATAAGGGAGTGGTTAAGCAAATTATCCACCTAACTAGATATTAAAAATTACTTTCAAATAATTATAAGAATTTGTAATAACATACAGTAATAAATTTGCTAAAATGTTACAGGTAAAACAGAAAATATAAAAATGATCTCTACTCAGAAAAAAAGACTAAGAAAATATGCTTAAATGTTAATAATAATCTCTATGGAGTTATGGATGATTTTTTCCTTTATAGATCTGTGTTTTCTAAATTTCCTCAATGAACATCACTTGATTTTATAATTAAAAAAAAAAAAAAAACTTTAAGATTCCCATACTGGCCAGCTGCCAAAAAAAAATCTGCATTTTCTTCTAGAGTACTGCCTTTGAGCCGTGGCATGTTGTGTCCAAAAAAATTACCCTAAATACATACAAAATATACAAAACATATTGTGACTTATACCATATCCTGTTTACTATACACCAAAAACATGACCTCACAGATGTGTAAATACAGGTTTCAGGCACGCTGATGAAGCATGAGAAGAAATATCTGTGTGAAAAGGTCAACGTGACCTAGAGGAAAGGAAAGATTTTAAATGTTAGGGGTAGTTTACAGAAAACAAACAAAAAGAGAATAAAAAGTACTATCGTTTGATGCAAATTGTAAAACTTCAAAGACAGCAGGAGAAGATCAGCTGCTCCTAATTTAAAAGAGAGGAGAAAAAAAGATTTCTGCATGAGAAATTAGGAGATTATAACCATAGGACTTTCTCAATTTAACTCAGGAAACAAATGTTTACGCAACAGCTGCTGTTATAAGGCACCAGACTAGTACTGCAGAGGAATTTAATCTACAAGGGATAATGAAGGCAAAAACACAAATAACAAAAGGGGGATGGAGTGCGGCTGACAACTGCCATGAAAGAAACAGAAGCCCCACACTGCTATGATTCAAACCATCCAATGGAGAGGAGGAAGTTAGGCAATTTTCATCTGAAGATGCAGCATGTGAAATGAGTTGGGCTTTTTAGAACAGGCAGCATTCCAACAGAAGATGAGAGAAAAGCTTTCGAATCAGAAACACCAGCAGGAAGCAAGACTGTGAGGGGCTCATTCCAGGCACAGGTGGACTGAAGTCGAGGGTTTGAGTAAGTAGAGGATGTAAAGCTAGTAACAAAGGCTGAGGCCAAACAACAAAGGATCTTCACTCCAAACTGGCCATTCTTTGTAACTCACTCTATAATTGTGAACCACTCAACACTGAGGCAGAGGATCTGATCTGAGTTAATTTAAAAAGCTTTATCTGGTAGTAGAGTACAACCTATGAAACCAAAAAGCCTTAAAACTTGCTTTCTGTCAACACAGAATAAATAATTACTCAATAACTGACTTCTCCACTTGGAACTGGGAAGACCAAGCTTCCCTGGCCTCTCCAGCATTGCATTCACTCTAAAGAGCCAAATAAGAGAATAGGGTCTGTACCTTCTCTGCACTCTTCAGAATGCATCTAATGGTGAAAGTAGCTGGGCTAAGAGCATGATCCCATCCACCAGCATTTTAACATCCAGCAGGCACTTTAAAAGTGAAATCATCCCATAATCATGTATTCCCCTTTGGGAAACAAAGTATTTGGTATGAATCTAAACACAGTCTGAGGGTAGAGGAACCACCCAGGAGAGCACAGCCCAGAATGTTCAGTGCCTCAAATCTGAGGCCCTTGCTGATTGGTGCACTAGTGAGTCTATGCCATTCCAGCTAACCCTCACTATGAGCCAGCAGCCTGGGCAGGCAACACCCACTGTGCACACCTGCGGAGTCCCCCAGTGGTCCGTCATTCTCATAATATCTGAATACTACTTCATTCACACAGGACATGTCCACCAGTAACTTAAATGGGGACACAGTGCAAACTCTTCCTTACAAGGGAAATCACATCCAAATCACGCTGGCCATGACAAGTGAGGCAGAGCCACCAGAGAATTGGGACCCTGGGCACTACCAACACTCACCCCCTACAGTGTACTCCCCAATGTACTTTTGCCATAGGTAGAATGCTGTGGAGAACATATTTGAAAATGCTTACAATACCCATGGGCCACCACTGTCTGCCAGGGTCTTATCTTGACCACACCCCACCCATGCCCATGCCTACCCACCATTCACCTCCCAGGCCCAGGGTTTCCACTGCAGAGGAGCAATACAGAGGGATGTATGGGACTCTCTTTGCATTTATATCTTTCTCCACTAGAAAATAAGCTCCCCCAGAGCAGTTGTTTTGCTCACCCCAGTGCCTGGCACACTGTAGGCACAAAATACTAGTTGAATCAAGTTGTCCAAGGCCACAGAACCTATGATGGTACCACTTAAATAATCATCAACAGTTATTGTGGGCTTACTATGTCCCCAACCTTATGCCAGGTACTCACTCTACCTAGACTTATTTAATTTTCACAATAACCCTGGACAGGTATTATTAGCCACATTTTAGACATGAGGAAACTGAGCTATTACATTAGTCCAAGCTTACACAGCTAATCAGTGACAGGGCTGATACCAGACAGGTAATCTGCCCCCAGAACCTGCATTCCACCTCCCTTGTACAGCCTGGCACAATCACTAAGATTACAATAAAATAGAATCACCAAGAAAAACAGTTTAACTCTGCTCAATACTGTGTAAGTAAGAAAGCAGGGAAATGTAATGATACATTGGTATTGAATTATTAAGGTCCAAGTACTGCTACTAAAGGCTCATCCTGTGATGAGGAGAGACAAAAGTATCATGGCACTTCCTTGCTCTGTAATCCCCCTGGCACTCAGCACCGTGGGTCTGCTTCTTATACCCTTCTCAACACTCTTCCCTGGTAAACCCTTTGCTTCCTTTGTGATAAGTCAATTCAACCATGACTCAAACCACAAGCTGCAAGACTACAGAGGCTAAATGTGTATTTTGGTTTTCCGGCCCCTACCTCATCCTGGAGACAGCAGGACTGAAGACATTTTTTACACCAGACACAAGTGTGAAATGATACCTTGTCTCCTATTTTTAACAGCAAACCCATTAGCTTTGGCCATGCCCTTCACGCTGACTAGGTAATAACCTTGCCCAACCCCACTTCCTGAACCCACAGCAGAAGCTGGCTTCCCCTAGGCCAGAGCAGATGCCAATCACAGCCTTACCTTCCCTTTCAGTGTCTGCAAAGCATCCAGGTAGGCTGCCAGCATGGGCAGACTCAAGGTCTCCACAAGGGTGGTATGCAGCCACTGGATCAGCTTGGTGTCCCAGCTCACACTTGCCAGAGCCTGCCGCACTCTCCTTGCACACTTGTCCACGGCAACACGGCGCAGCACTGGCTCACTACATGCCTGAAAGATGTAAATGCAAGTGATAAAACAGAAGGACCACTTGGTTAGCAAGCGGGGGGAACAAGTCAGTCAGCCAGCGAGGCCTGAAGTGGAAAGAGCCCACTGTGAGCAGATTTCTCGTGTCTTACCCCTTCATTGGCCAAGCGGGCAAGCCGATCAGACTGCAGGGCTTTGAGGATCTTGTTGAATAGCTTGTTCTGGGCCATTGTCCAACCAGTCCTATAAGGGAAACTCTGAGGAATTAAAGTCAAACCCTGGGGACAATCTTCATGTATGTATACCATATTAAGATTATGCCATGTTTTTTATTCCCATATGAAACAGAATGACTCAAAGCAGTTTAGTCTAAGACCACTGAGCTAAAATATAAATCCTAAATTCTGGTCCCAATCCTGCCAATGAATCGCCTCAGCACATAGTTGTATTAATCATATACACACTACAAGTCAAGACCAATCACAAATGAAGTGTTTTTGTGCTAGCAAAGCTAATTATTTTACTTAGTAGCTTAAACAATACCATTACTAAATAAAAGCATAGCACCATTGCACAGACATATTTGAATTTTTAAGTTTCAAATTTCACCTAAAAAGGCAGACAGGATCAGCAAGCATTTTAATGTGCTAAAACTTCAGACTAAGGTAAGAGATCTATTTAAACTACCTTTAAAAACAAAAATAGAGCAGAAATATAACTGATGAGGTAGCTACTCTCCCACACCCCAATATTTCACCCACGAATAATCTCTCTCCATTTCCCATATGTATTTTGTGTATCTTTCTGTATGTCACAGAATTAGCAAATTTATTTTTGAACAGCCTGTTCCATATAATGTTAACATTTTATCATCCCAGTGTATGATACTGGCATACACACATCTATCTTGCTAAATAATAGCTTTATGTGTTCTTTTCCAACTCAGCTGTAAACTCCCTGCAATCAGAAATATATCCTACTGTTCTTATCCCCACCTCGTCACACCCAGCACAGTAGTATGAAGCTTATTAATGTCCTTCTTCACCCCACTCTCGACAGTCTTAATTAGTCTGATACTCCAACTCTGGCTAGTAATCTTCCTAAACAAAGAGAAAGGCAACAGAAGATGCTTAATTAATACAGGTTAAACATCCCTAACTCAAAAACCTGAAACGCTCCAAAATCCAAAACTTTCTGCACACCAACAAGACACTCAAAGGAAATGCTCACTGGAGCATTTTGGATTTTGGATTTTCAGATTAGAGATACTCAACTGGTTAAGTTTCTGCAAATATTCCAAAATACAAAAAAGTCCAAAATCTAAACCACTTCTGGTCCCAAGTATTTCAGAAAAGGGATACTCAATCTTGTACCAACATTCTAGGAAAAAAGTGATTTAAATAAATATATCTATATATGAGTGCTTGTATATGTGTATATGTACACATACACACATATACATACATACAGCTATGCACCACATAACATTTCAATCAACAACAGACTGCATATATGACAGTGGTCTCCTAAGATTATGATGAGTATACCATATAGCCCGGGTGTATAGCAGGCTATACCATCTAGGCTCTGTAAGTCACTCTGATGTTTGCACAATGACAAAAACACCCAACAACACATTTCCCAGAAGGTATCCCCATCATTTAGCAAAACATGACTATAACAGGGATCTTCAAAAAGTTCATGGAAAAATTCATACTATCTTTCAATTTTTTAATGAACTTTTTGAAGTACCCTCATGTATTTGTATGCTGGAATGAGTAAGGCCTTTCTAGATGACCCAAAACCTAAATGACATAAAAGGACTGGCTGGTTAGCTCAGGTGGCTAGAGTGCAGACTTGTAACACCAAGGTCACGGATTCAGATCCCTGTAACAGCCAGCTGCCAAAAAAAAAAGAAAAAATGATGATGCTAGATGACATAAAAGGAAAAGAGATAAATGTAATTACACAAAAACTTCAAACTTCTGTAAAGGAAAAAAAAAGTCATAAAGTCAAAACAGTGGGAAAATAACTACCATTCCATTAAAATAGGAGGAGGCTATAGAAAACTAATAAGAAAAAATGAAATACTCAACAGGCAAAGAACATGAAAAGGCAAGTCACAAAAAAACTATAGTCGACCTTACTTAAAAATTAAACAAATACAAATTAAAATAATAAAGATATTTTTCACCCATCAAGTGGGTAAAAATTAAAAAGTTTAATAATACTCTGTGTTGTGAGAGTGTAAGGAAATAGATCCTTCCATATCTTGTTGATGGAAATACAAATTAGTAAACAATCTTTTGGAAAGTCAATTTGGAAAACCAATTTTAGAAAAGCAATAAAAAAACCTAAGTCAGATCATATTGCTCCTCTGCTTAAAGTCCTTAGGTGGTCCCTTTTCACACAGTTAAAAGCCAAAGTCAGTTTCCTCCTCTAGTTTTGAATTTCATGAGAGCAGGGACTTGACCTAAGTGGTTCACAACTGTATTTCAAGGGTCTACGCACTCTAGAACAACACCTCCATATAGTAGATAGTCAATAAACATCTGTGGAATAACTTTAAAAAAAAAAAAAAGGGCCGGCCAGTCAGCTCAGCTGGTTAGAGCATGGTGCTGATAACCCCAAGGTCCAGTGTTCTATCCCTGTAGCAGCCAGCCAACAACAGAAAGCCAAAGTCCTTGCAATTGGTTGTGTGGACCCCACTGCCTTTCCAAGCCCATCACCCATGATGGCCCCTCACTTACTTTGTTTCAACCACACTGACCCCCTCTAACTCACACATACATCAGACATGCTCCTGCATCACCGATTGGGCCCTTCAGTTCCTCCCCCCGACCTGAAACAATGGCTCCCTCTCTCATCCCTTTCAGGTTGTTGCTCAAATGTCACCTTCTACTGAGGCTTCCCCTGACTCCCTCCCTGCCAATTACAACTGCAACACCCCAATGCCAACCTGGGATTCCTTAACCCCCTTTCCAGCCATATCACCAGCTCACATTCAATCTACTCTACTTATTTGTCTCCCTCTGCTAGAACGTAGAAGCCAAGATGGCCAGGATTTTTGTTGGTTTTAAGTGCTGTATCTCCAGCACATAAAACAATGCCTGACACACACGAAGGAGTTAAACATCTGCTGGTGAACACTGCATTCTAAGTTCTGTGAACTGGGTCCAGATTCCAACCATCACCCTCCATACCATACTAAACACATGGGTACTGAACAGCAGAGAAAAACACAGAAACGTGATTTACACTCAATGCTAAATTGAGCCCTTCACCATATCAAGACAGTCAAACTGCAAGGAAGCTGCTTGAAATGATATCATCAATCTCAGTTTCTCTGACTTCATACTAGAGAAGCAACCCTTCCATCTCACCCCACCCCAAGATACCCTAATTTCTACAGGTCATCACTCTAGGAACACCAAGAACATTACCCAATGAGTTTGCAGATGGAAGACAAATTACCCTATGTTATTCACTTTGTACAGCTAACTATCCCAAAGTCCCTGGATAGGGCAAATACCCTCTAGAAAGGAAGAAAATAATGGCCCAATTACTTTCTCTTCTGTAAAATAAAGTCTCCACCTACCACATCTCCAGTTTTTTACAACTTACCACAGTTACACAGCCCAGGAGGATTCTAACTAGGAGCCAGAACTCACTCTATCCAGCTCTGCAATAAAGAGGGGCCTGCGTGCCCTGAGTCACCTTGTCTATAAAATAGACATGGACTAAACAATTTCTTTTGGCAATAAAAAATTAAGGTTAGCTATGACTATCGATGGGAGCAAATTATAATGAGTAAGTGAAATCCACGATTACAGAAATAGAATGGGTTGCCTGTCTTCTTCAGAAGTGCCCTCTATCTTCAGATGCTTTCCTTGCTAAAGCTAAATCCCTTCTTAACCTCTGTATTAGTCCATTTTTGTTGCTTATAACAAAGTACACTGAACTAGATGATTTATAAAGAAGATGAAATTTACTGCTTACAGCTTCTGAGGCTGAGAAGTCCAAAGTCCATCTGGTGATGGCAACAGTGACCCAGGGGTCTCACATTGCAAGACGGTGGAAGCAGAAGGAGCAAGAGAGAGAGAGAGACTCTCTCTTCTTTTAAAGCCCTCAGAACCACACCCCTGACCCTGACCACCATTTTTAATCCATTCACTATTGCATGGTCCTACAATCCAATCACCTCTTCAAGGCCCCACCTTTCAATTACCATAATAGGATTTCCCACCCTCTTAACAGTCACAGTGGGGGCCAAGTTTCTAATACATAAAACTTGGGGGACACAATTCAAGCTTCAGGGAGTTATGGGGAGATATAATTCAATACACTACATTCCTCCCCTGGCCCCCCAAAACTCATGTCCTTTTCACATGCAAATGCATTCATTTCATCCCCAAAGTCTTAACTTGTTTCAATTCAAGAGTCCAAAGTTCAAAGTCCCATCTGTGAAATCAATACAAATTATCTACTTCCAAGATACAATGGTGGGACAAACATAGGGTACATATTCCCATTCCAAAAGAGAGAAATAGGCCAAAAGAAAGGGGTAACAGGTCCCAAACAAGTCTGAAACCCAGCAGGACATGCACTGAATCTTAAAGCTGGTGAATCTTGTAACTGGACTCCATGTTCAACATCTTCTGCACACTGGTGTGGAGGTTCAGTCCCCAAGTCCTCAGGCAGCTCTGCTCCTATGGCTTTCCTGATCTCAAGTGATGCTTTAGCTCTCCCTAACTGTTGTTGCATGCTGACAGCTCCACAGGTCTGGGGAGGCCATGGTGGTCCCACTCTCACTGCTCCACTAGACATGGCACCGATGAGGTTTCTCTGCCGCAACTCTGACACCACTTTCTGCTTGGTATTGCTCTACCAAAGGTTGTCTGCGGTGACTCTGCCCCGTGACAGATCTCTTCCTAGGCCCTCAGACTTTTCCATACATCCTCTGAAATCAGGGTGGAGGCTCCCAAACCTCCACAGCTCTAGCATTCTGCAAGCCTGCAGACCTAACACCATGTGGATGCCTCCAAGGCTTCCAGCTTGTATTTTCCAAAGCTGCACATCCAGCCACACCTTGGGCCAATTTACCCACACAGCTGGAGCAGCCAAAGCAGCCGGGGTGCCGATGCTGGAAGCAGCTTCCCAAGGTGTTCCTGGGCAGTGAGCCTGTGGAGGGTGCCTCAGGCCTGTTCCCCAAGATCATTTTGTCCCCCTAGGCCTTTGGGCCTGAAATGAGAGGGTTGGCCTCAGAGGCTTTTGCAATGCCTTCAGGGCCTTTCCCCCTTCTCTTGATAATCCCATTCTTTTGTGTTAATCTTCTTAGTATCATTGAATTTTTCTTCTGAAAATGCTCTCTACTTCTCTACCACATGGCCAGGCTGCAAATTTTCCAAATCATTACACTCTGCTTCCCTTTTAAATTCTGCCTTTGTGTCATGCCTTTGCCACCATAACTCAGCATATGCTGTTACAAGCAGCCATGTAGCTTTCTTAATGCTTTGCTGCTTAGAAATGTCTTCAAATGCTCTGGTTCACAAGTCCTAAGTTCAAACTTCCACAAAGTCCCAGGGCATGGACACAACACAGTCAAGTTCCTTGCCAGTTCACAGCAAGGGTGATCTTTGCCCCAGTTTCCAATAAACTCCTTCTGATTTCTGTCTGAGACCTCCTTAGAGTGGTCTTTATAGTCCCTATTTCTATCAGCATTCTGCTCCCAACCAAGTAACCAGTCTCTAAGACATTGCAAACTTTCCCTGGTCTTTTTGTCTTCTTCTGAGTCTTCCAAACTCCTCCAACCTTTGCCTAACACCCAGTTCAAAGTCACTTCCACATTTTCAAGTATTTGTTATAAGCAACACCCCAGTTCTTTTTTTTTTCCTTAATTTTATTTTGTCGATATACAATGTGGTTGATTATTGTGGCCCATTACCGAAACCTCCCTCCCTCCTCCCTCGCCCCCCTCCCTCCCAACAATGTCCTTTCTGTTTGCTTGTCATATCAACTTCAAGGAATTGTAGTTGTTATGTCTTCTTCCCCACCCCACCACCCGATTTGTGTGTGTGTGTGTGTGTGTGTGTGAATTTATTTATTTTTAGCTCCCACCAATAAGAAGCAACACCCCACTTCTGGTACCAATTTTCTGTACGTATTAGTCCGTTTTGTGTTGCTATAACAGAAATACCTGAGACTAGGTAATTTATAAAGAAGAGAGGTTTATTTGGCTTATGATTTTGGGACAGCTGCATCTGGCATGGACCTCCAGCTGCTTCTGCTCAAGGTGGAAAGAGGCAGGCAGCCAGTGGGTACAAGCAGACCACATGGTGAGAGGAAGCAAGAGAGAGGCAGCAAGAGAGAGACAGAAGGTGCCAGGGTCTTTTTAAGCAACGAGCTCTCATGGGAACTAATAGAGCGAGAACTCACTCATTAATCCCCCCTCCCCCAGGGAGAGCATTAATCCATTCATGAAGGATCCGCCCCCATGACTCAATCAGTTTCCAACACTGCCACATTGGGGATCAAATTTCCGCATGAGTTTTGGAGGGGACCACACATCCAAACTCCATCATTCCACCCCTGGCCCCCCAACACTCATGTCACTCTCGCATACAAAATACAATCATTCTATCCCAACAGTCCCAAAAGTCTTAGCTTGCTCCAGCACCAACTTAAAAGTCCAAAGTCTCATCAGAAATCAAAAGCAAAAGTCTTTCCAGCTGTGAACCTGAAAAACAAAACCAAATTTATCTACTTCCAACGTAAAATGGTGGAACAGACATTGGGTACACATTCCCATTCCAAAAGGGAGGAATAGGCCAGAAGAAAGGAAAAAGGGGCCCCAAACAAGTCCGAAACCCAGCGAGGCAGACATTATGTCTTAAAGCTCCAAAATAATGTTCTTTGACTCCAAGTCCTACATCCTGGGCACAACTGGGCATCTGGGCCCCCAAAGCATCAGGTAGCCTTGTTCTCACAGCTCTGCCAGGCACAGCCCAGTGGGCCACACTGGTGCCTGTGGCTTTTCCAGGCCTATGTTGCACGTTACCAGTGGCCCCAAAGTTCAGGGGTCCTGGCGGCAGCCCTCCTGCCTTGGCTTTACTAGACATTTCCCTGGTGGGGGCTCTCTGTGGGGGCTCCAACCCCACTTTTCTGCTCAGCATTGCTCTAGTAGATGACCTCTGTGGTGGCTCCACCCCTGCGGCAGGTCTTTGCCTGGGCTTCCAGGCTTTACCATACATCCTCTGGAATCTGGATGGAGGCTGCCATGACTCCACTGCTCTTACGTCCTGCCAGCCTGCAGACTTAACACAACATGGACGCCACTGGGGTTTCGGGCCTCTACTTTCTGGGGCTGCTGCACGAACCACACTTGGGGCTGCTCTAGCTGGAGCAGCTGGGATGCAGGGAGCAGGTTCTTGAGGGCAGCTGTACCTCAGGTCTGTCCTCTGGGACAACTCAGTCCTTCTAAGCCTCAGGGCCTGTGATGGGTGGGGCACCCTTCCAGACTTCTCGAATGCCTTCAGGGCTTTCCTCTCATTTTCTCTGCTATTAGCATCTGGCTGCCTCACCACCAAGAT
>NW_007726467.1:361082-361949 GCF_000696425.1 Galeopterus variegatus
TTATCTGTTTCACCCTTGAGTTTCACTCTCTGCTTCTCTACCTCATGGCCAGACTGCAAATTTTCCAAATCTTTACAACTCTGCTTCCCTTTTAAATTCTGGCTTTACATCATGCCTTTGCTACCATAACTCAGAGTAGGCTGTTAGAAGTAGCCATGCAGCATCCTGAATGCTTTGCTGCTTGGAAATTTCTTCAGCCAAATGCTCTGGTTCACAACTCTTAAGTCCCACCTTCCACAAAGTCCAAGGGCATGGACACAATGCAGCCAAATTCCTTGCTATGGTGTAGCAAGGATGATCTTTTGCCCAATTCCCAATAAGTTCCTCATTCCTATCTGAGACCTCATCATCCGCATGGACTTACTGTCCACGTTTCTATCAGCATTCTGCTCGCCACTACATAAGTCTCTAAGACATTCCCAACTTTTCCTCATCTTTCTGTCTTCTTCTAAGTCCTCCAAACTCCTCCAACCTTTGTCCATTATCCAGCTCCAAAGATGCATCCACGTTTTCAGGTATCTGTATAGCAACACCCCACTCCTCAGTACCAATTTTCTGTTTTAGTCCGTTTTGTGTTGCTATAACAGAATTACCAGAGACTGGGTAATTTATAAAGGAAAAGAGGTTTATTTGGCTTACAATTCTGGGACAGCTACATCTGGCATGGGCCTCAGACTGCTTCTACTCATGGCGGAAAGCGGCAGGCAGCCGGCGGGTACAAGCAGATCACATGGTGAGAGGAAGCAAGAGAGAGAAGGTGCCAGGGTCTTTTTAAGCAACAAGCTCTCACGGGAACTAATAGAGTGAGAACTCACTCATTAATCCCCCCCCCCCCCCCCCCCCCCTTTTTTTTTTTTTTTTTTTTTT
>NW_007726467.1:362164-379664 GCF_000696425.1 Galeopterus variegatus
GTCCTATAATACATTTGAGGAGCATTAATCCATTCATGAGGGATCTGCCCCCATGACTCAATCAGTTTCCAACACTGCCACATTAGAGATCAAATTTCCGCATGAGTTTTGGAGGGGACCACACATCCAAACTCCATCACTGTAGTAGTCCATTTTTGTTGCTTATAACAAAGTACACTGAACTGGATAATTTATAAAGAAAATGAAACTTATTGCTTACAGTTTCTGAGGCTGAGAAGTCCAAAGTCCATCTGGTGGTAGTGACAGTGACCCAGGGGTCTCATATTGCAAGATGGTGGAAGCAGAGAGAGCAGAGAGTGCAAAAGGCAGACTCTCCTTTTCTTTTAAAGCCCTCAGAACCATGCCCCTGACCCTGACCACCATTTTTAATCCATTCACTACTGCATGGTCCTACAATCCAATCACCTCTTCAAGGCTCCACCTTTCAATTACCATAATAGGATTCCCCCCCCTCTTAACAGTCACAGTGGGGGCTAAGTTGCTAATACATAGAACTTGGGGTACACAATTCAAGCTTCATGAGTTTTGGGGGGACATAATTCAATCCACTACAACCTCCAAAGCTTCCCACCCTTTTGTAACCCCCTCTTGGGAATACTAGAAGCAGTCTCAGATTTCTTGGGATTGTCCATTTCTTTTTTTTTTTGTACTTCTCTTGGCTTAATTCCTGACAGTCATCAGTATCCAGTCAGTTTTTGCTGTGGTTTGATATTCAGAAAGACTTTTGTGTTTGGGAGGTAGGAAGCGAATACTTCAGCTCAATGTTGGGGCTCAGGATACCATGGGACTGGGGAGGCTTGCTGGGACCAGTGGCTCTAACCCACTGGTTCATAATCTCATTTTCCTTCACAGCATTTAAATGCACAGCCCACTCCCATGAGTAGCATCTCTCTTATATAGAGTGATTCTCAGATGGGCTTGGGGATTTTGTGGTGGTGGGAAGAAATAGGATCATCACAAGTAGTTTAAAAAAGCTCTCTAGAGATACATGGATATATCTCCATATTAATACACCTCTTTGTTTTTAATGGCTGGATTAAAGTCTACTCTATTTGTGGGCATTTAGTTTGTGTCTCTTTTATTCATATTTATAAATAATCGCACTGACCACCCCACCCTTCTCCCAAACACACACACACACACACACACACACACACACACACACACACACACACACACACACACACCTTTTTTTTTTTTTTTCATAAGATGACCAGTAAGGGGATCTGAACCTTTGTGTTGTCAGCACCACACTCTCCCAAGTAAGTGAACCAGCCATCCCTATATAGGGACCCAAAACTGTGGCGTTGGTGTTATCAGCACTGCACTCTCCCAAGTGAGCCACAGGCCAGCCCTTATCTGTATCTTTATACATTCATGCAAGTATCTCTATAGAATAAACTTCTTTAAGTAGAAATGAAAGATCAAAGGCTATCAGTTAAAATTCCTGAATTTCTAATTCTGTAAAAATATACATATAAAGAACCTGCAGTATCTTAAAAGGGGTACTGTATTGTAGCCTCATCTCCAACAATAATGCTCATTTATAACAAACCATGTTTAACAACAAATACAATTTCTTCATGTTCAACAATCTCTGGAGTTTTCTCAAAGCCTATTTTGATCACACTGCAAACTTTAATTCCAAGAACAGAGAATGAGGCATAATTTATGAGGCATCAACAGCATTTCCAAAATTATACTGTTCTTTACTATATAACAGGATGTTTTCCCTATTTGTTTTTCTTACTCTATATTTATTCTGAAACCCAAAATGATGGGAGCAAGGAAAATGATGTGAACAAAAGGGGAGGAGGGTTAGAAAGCTATTTAAAAATTACTACTACACATCAATGACAGCTGAAATTAAATTTAAAATCCACAATGCTGAGAATCAAAAATCCCAGAAAAAGTTCTTAGGATTATTGCTGGGATATATAACAAAATGATTCCAAGAACTGAAACATGTTCTCTATATTCTGTCAGCTTCGTGGGAGGCTGGAAAATTAAGTGGGCAGAAAAAATGATCTAACCCAAGATTAAGATAAAGAGCATGCAAAAGATATAATTAAGGAAAATTTTAAAAACAGGAGACAATTTTAAATACAAGTCTAAACAGTCAAATAGCTGATGGGAACTGTGGTGAGTCAACTGGCTCCCCTCCACCTAAACCTATTCAATTTTCATGAGTTCAAAAATGCCTTTTCCTCATTTCTTAGATGAGATCAGATAATCGTTTGTTTTCCATGCACTGACTGAATTGGAATAATATGCTGACCTCTGGCTCATCCTATTCAAAGTAGCCAAAATATCACACTGTTACTAAAAAAATCTGATATTTTCAAAGGCAATCATTTTCCTGATACTGTTTAAAGGGAGACTGATTCAACATTAAAATGTCTAAAGGATTTTTTTTAACCAGAAGTCAAACAGGAAGAAACAACATCAGAAGAACTCAATAGGTCACACTTTTTTCAGATTTTTGCCTAAACACTAGGAGAAAGGAAGGAATGAAGGAAGGGGAAAGTGGGTGGGGGGAAGGGAGTGAGGGAAAATAAAGATATTGGACATAAAATTTCAAACATCCAACCTAAGATTTAAACACAGATACATACAATATTAAGATATATAATTAGAGAAAGTTCAGAAAAGGAAAATGGGGGTTTTTTTTTTGGCGGGAATTCAGAAGTTCTGATATCTAAGACAAGACAGCCTGCTTTATGACACTACATTTTTTCACTAAAATGTTGGAAATGTCCTATAATACATTTGAGCAATACTGAGAAGTATTATGTGTCAGGAGTATTTTGTTAAATGTCTTCCAAAAGCTGTGTATCGAGTGAAAACTTGGCATCTGACAAACATCAGGAGAGAAAAAAAAAAGCTGGTCCAACATCTTCAGGACATTACTATGCCAGCAAATAGAAATCATTTCAAAGGTCCTCCAAGTTGCATGACTATGGCTCAAAAACACAAGAACATGATCCAGACCCAGTCAGAAAACTTCTATAAGGGGCTGGATAGTAAATATTTTAGGGTTTGCAGGCCATATGGTTTCAGCCACAACTATTCAACTCTGAGGCTGTAGTGCAAAAGCAGCCATGGATAATACCTCATGAATGGGCATGAATGTATTCCAATAAAACTTTATTAATGGACCCTGAAATTTGAATTTTATTCAAATACAAGGATACCTCAAAAAGTTCATGTAGGGCTGGCTGGCTAGCACACTGGTATAGTGTGGTGCTGATAACACCAAGGTCAAGAGTTTAAATCCCTGTACTGCCCAACCACAAAAAAAAAAAACCCCAAAAACAACAAAAAATTTTCATAGAAAAATAGAATTAAAAGATAATATGAATCTTTCTATGAACTTTTTGAAGACTCCTTGTATTATAGTTCTTTTGATTTTTTTGTAACCACTTAAAAATGTAAAATCCAGTCTTACCTAATGGGCATACAAAAGCAAGCAATGGACCAGATTTGGCCCATGCGTCATGTTTGACAGTTCCTGATCTAGACAATTAAATCAAGCAGAGAGAGATTTAAACCATTTTATAAAATATCAGCCATTAGTAGAGAAAGCCGGGGGGGGGGGGGGGGGTAGGTCTTCATTTTCTATACACACAGGTTATCTGAACACATTTTCTTCTGAAATAACTCAAGAGGAGGAAAGGAACCCTAACAAGGAAATTAAGTTTCTGACTCCATAAAGGGGGGGGGGGGGGGAGGGGGTAGGTCTTCATTTTCTATACACACAGGTTATCTGAACACATTTTCTTCTGAAATAACTCAAGAGGAGGAAAGGAACCCTAACAAGGAAATTAAGTTTCTGACTCCATAAAGAACAATCAGTAAGCTCTCTGGGGAAAAAATTCAGAATTCTAGGGAGCTGTCCTATAATCCATGGATCTCTTGATATGAGAAACTGTAATTTTATATGACTTTACACAGGAAGAAAGGAAGCAGCAATTTAACAATCATGTCAAGGGAAAGAATGGCAACAAGATGATTATAATCAGAGTAGAGGGAACTGCAACTCCAAACAGGCTACAGATTCAGGGACAGGGTCCTAAAATGGTGACCTCTGAAACTGAAGTTAATATCATCAAACAATGAAATTAGCTGTGTGCAGAGGTGATATACCTAAACATATGGTTTGTTAGCCTGTTGCTAATGAGAGAAGGACATCTCCAAAATCTCACTGGACACTAAAAAAACAAATAATCTAAGATAAACAACTCTAATGAATCCTATCAATCTATGTGATAACAGAAGGATGAAGGTCCACACGGGCACTGGACAAAGATAAACCAAAAATAAGAATCTGTCAGTATTTCTCTGCAGGACTGGGCAGGTGAAGGGGTGCCCTGGTCTACTCTAGGGACACATCTTGCCTAGAGCAAAGATGAGTGCGTCCAGCTATCCTGCTGAAGGACGGTGCCTCCTGCACAGACTCTCCACTTACCTATCTACTTCTGGATTAGAATGGCTTCCCAGACCTTTCTACCAGGAATGGAAGCTCTGGCCAGGCCACCCCGGTGTCTCTTCTGCTTTGCAGTTATCTCTCTCCATATAAATTAAGAAACTGGTATTCGTATGAATTATTAAGCCTCTAATGACTTCGATAAGCATGAACAGTCTCCAGAAACCTCTTACTCATAACCATGGGTAAGCTTATAAAAATATCATGCTGGCCAGTTAGCTCCATTGGTTAGAGCACAGTATTGATAACACCATGGTCAAGGGTTCAGATCTCCAAACCAGCAAGCCACCAAAAAAATAAATAAATAAATCACAGTTCTCCCATGCTCTTTCTGAAACTGCAAATTGAGAATTAAGGCAGCACGTTCTGCCATAAAGGGACATATAACCATGTGAGGCCACCTTGTTCAGCCACAACTAACTAGTCTTACTGTCTTTTTACTGACCTTAATCCAGAGAGTATGGTAGTCGAGAACTCTGAGCTCTGGAATCACACTGCTTGGTTTGAACAAATCCCTGCTCCATTACCTCCTAAGGTTTCTTAAATTCTCTGAGCTCAGTTTATTCATCTTGTAAAACAGAGATGAAGAAGGGATTTATCTCCAAGACATATTGGGAGAGTTAAAAGAGAGAATATTCATGAAGCATTTGGCCCAATGTCTGGAACCTAGAAAGTACTCAACGAATGATATTTTTTTTGTTACTATCACTGTTATTATTTTTTTATTATTATTAACTGTAACAATGGTGAGAAACCCTTTGCTGAATTCACTGACTGACAATATTCTAGTAGTTTATCTTCACTCACAGCAGTTTTCCTCTTTATCTGAAGCTCTGAAGAGTATTTCTCCTTCTTAGGGCACCACATTAACTCCAATTCAAGACCTCAACCAACTTCTTCACAAGCTCTTCAACCAAGGTGCAGAACTACTCCTCCTTCAACAGCTACTGTCTTAATCACACAAACGTAACTGCTCAATCTCATTCCCAATTTCCAACCAGCCTCATAAATCATGCCAATCACCTCAAACTTTTCTACCCCTCTTCCTATCTCGCTATCTTTCATTATTGTAAGCATTCTCCAACAGTATGGCAAGTTCACCACCTACCAACTCCTGATGTAAGGAATAACATTCCCTTACATACAGTAGAGAAGTGGATAGATACATATAGATAGCCATCAGAAAGTGCAAATTAAAACCACAATGAGATACTACTTCACCACAGTAGAATGACTATAATAAAAAATAAGAAAAGACAAAGAATAAGTGTTCTCAAGGATGTTAAGAAATTAGAACTCTCATACACTGCTGGTAGGAATGTAAAACGGTGCAGCAGCTTTGGAAAACAGTCTGGCAATTCTTCAAAAGTTAAACACAGAGTTACCACATGATCCAGCAATTCCAATTCTAGATATATATCCAACAGAATTAAAAACACAGATGCAGACATCATCTCGTACACAAATGTTCATAGCAGCATTATTCACAATAGCCAAAAAAAAAAAAAGAAACCACCTAAGTGGCCATCAACTGATTACTGGATAAATAAAATGTGAGATATTCATACAATGGAATATCATTTGGCAATAAAAAGGAATGAAGTACTGATACATGCTACAGCATGGATGAACCTTGAAAATATTATGCTCAGCAAAAGAAGCCAGTCACAAAAGATCACATACTCATGATTATCTTTACACAAAATGTCCAGAATACACAAATCTACAGAGACAGAAAGTACATTGGTCATTCCCACAGACTGGAGGGACTGGGAGGAAATAGGAGTGACTGTTAATAGGTACAGGGCTTCTTTTGAGGGTGACAAAAATGTTCATCAAATTGATTATGGTGATGGGTACACAACTCTGAATATACTAAAAATTACAACTGCACACATTAAATAGGTGAATTGTATGGTATATAAGTAATATCTCCATAAAGCTGTTACATAAGATAAATAAATGTTTACCAAATGAAGGAACAAATGACCGGGAGAGTGCTGAGTCCCCTAGGGGCAATAAGAAGCCTAGCCAGCAAACTCATGAAAACAGGCTTAAGCGTGTGCCCTCAAAAGCAAAGATTGCAAATCTATTTTAGAAGCCTCTCAAACATCTGTTAGCTTTTCATGAGACTCCAAAACATTTTCTCTACCCTAGTTATAGACAATATAAACACACTATCTTACAAATGTACATTTAATTTTTTTGTAGATGGCTGACCCTTACTTGTGCTATAAACTTGTACTATATGAGCTACAGAGCTAGCCATACCTATCAAATTTGTTTATTTATTCAACAAACATTTATTATATGCCAATTATGTGCCAGGCAGTGTCCTAGTGTCAGGGATGAAAAGATGGCTGAGATACAAGCCCTGCTTTCAAGGAGTTCACAGCATTGTGAGCTGAGAGTTATAATGTGAGAGTTAGGAGACAATTCTGACTTGTGCAGCTGAAATAAGCTCCTAATAAACATGTTTCAAAGAAGCCAATGATATAAAATAATTACAGAACAGTGACCATTAATCCTGCAGTAACCCATCCTCCTGAGGAGTGGCCTACCTGTTAACATGCTCCTCCCAGTCCTCTGGTGGGGGAGGGGCATCTGCATCAGTCCTGGCAAAGATGACATGACGTTCACACTCGTTCATCACGCTGCGCGCCTTCTGATTATCATAGAGTGGCACAGGAGTTGAAGTGACCGTCTCCACATCTATTGGGACGTCTGATTCACTGTAAACAGGTGAGGAAATAGGACCAGGCCACACGTACTTCACACAACACAGGTGTTTAATGATCATCTGGTTGCCAAAAAATGTCTCTGTAATATAGTCAGCTTTAAATTATGCATAAGCACATTATATCCACAAGAAATTTTTGATTTGAAGTCATCTTTCCCACACTTGTCTAGATCTCTGCCCTCTCTGACACACTGGTATATGCTGGAGGAACATAAAGTCATTTTTAAATAAGTCTATACAAAAAATGACAAGCAAATATATATATATATATATATATATATTTTTTTTTTTTTTTTTTTTTTTTTTTTTGACCGGTAAGGGGATCACAACGCTTGGCATGGTGTGGTCCACGCCACGCTCAGCCAGTGAGCACACTGGCCATCCCTATATAGGATCCAAACTCGTGGCCTCAGTGCCAGCACCACACTCTCCCAAGTGAGCCACAGGGCCGGCCCGCAAATATTTTCTTAAAAAGACAAATACATTCCATAAGCAAACAGTAGATGGCCTAGTGTCCAATACAATAGCTATAAACTAAACCACATGGTACCCACTTAAATTTAAATTAATAAAACTAAATAGAATTTAAAAATTCAGTTCCTCAGTCACACTAGCCACATTTCAAGTGCTCAATAGATATATGGGGATACCAGCTATCACACTGGACATGACAGGTACAGAATATTTCTATTATTGTAGAGCTCTATTGGACAGTGCTGGTCAAGAGTTTAAAATTATTCATACAAACTCCCTTCCATTAGCAATCAACTGATAGTTAATTATATGCTTGTAAAAGCCTGTGACTATCCAAGACAGATCACCTGGAATGCAAATACCTTAGCTATTTAACTCACTTTGTTAACTCACAGAGCCTGGGAACAGAAACAAATATAAACGGACATCTGAAAATCTTTCATATTTTCAAATGATGTTAATGAAATCCTAGTGCCATACATTAACTGTCACCCAAAACACTATGCCAATCAAACTGGTCTAATGGATGTTTACCAAACATCATGTTAACTTTTTTGACCTCAATGATCTTATTGCATCTATTCCCTTTGACTGGAACAACTATATCATTATGAAATGAAGTGAAATAATGTACAGTTAGATTTGAAAGTGGGTGAAAGAGCTGATTATCTTCTCTAGACCAGACACTGGGCTAGCCACTTGGACATGTATGCTTAAAATAAATCTTTAGGGCCGGCCTGGTGGCGCACTGCGGTGGCGCTCCCGCCGAGGGTTCGGATCCCACATACAGACCGGTTCCCGCTCACTGGCTGAGCGAGGCTCGGGAGCAACACCGAGGGTTGCGATCCCGTTGCCGGTCCCGGTCCGGGGGCGACACTGAGGGTTGCTATCCGTTGCCGGACACGGAAAAAGACAAAAAAAAAAAGAAAAGAAAAGAAAAATAAATAAATAAATAAATCTTTTGATTTTACCATCCCAAAGCTATATTTCCTCAGTCTTCCCCAGCTGCTCAAGCCATAAATTTAAGAGTCATCTTAATTTTATCTTTCCTCTTAACCCTAGCCCCTCTTTCCAATTCACCACAGCAGGTCCTGTTGGCTGTACCTATGAAATATATCTCAATGCCATCCATTTTTCTCCATTTGTACCATTCCCACCCCTATCCAAGCCATCAGGATTTCTGGCCCATCTTGGACTACTGCAATGGCCTCCTAGCTGGTCTTCTAACTTCCACTCCTGCATTATAATCTATTCAACAAAAATCCAAAGTGGTCTTTTAAAACTATAAATTGGATCTCAAGCTTAAATTCCTCAGTGACTTCTTAACACTCTTAGAATCAAATTTCTACATGATGTAGCCTCTGCCAACTTCTCTCTACCTCCCACTTATAACCCTACTGCCACTATATTCCAGCCACATTGACCTAAAAGAGTTCCTAGAACATGCCAAATTTCCATTTTCAGGGCCTATATAAGGAGACAGGACTAATAAGCGGCAATAATTGCTTAAGTACTGAAACAGCCAAGTCCACAGATTCTTGCTTTAGGAAAACATAAGGAGATAACAGACACAGGAGCTTCAATGTCAGCAAGAGGAAAAGATCTCAAACTCTATTTAAAGGAATCTTTCTGGGGCCGGCCACTTAGGAGAGTGCGGTGCCGATAACACCAAGGCCACGGGTTCAGATCCCTATATAGGGATGGCCAGCTGGCTCACTTGGGAGAGCGTGGTGCTGACAACACCAAGACAAGGGTTAAGATCTCCTTACTATATAAACAAATAAAGGAGTCTTTCAGTTATGTGCTAGGCCAAAGGCAACAGAATTTTGCTAGAGTATTCCCCAAAGTCACAGATCCTGTGTTCTGTACAATAAAAATGCCAAGAAAATGGGAAATAAAATAAAAACTACTATTCTGCCTGTGTTTAAAACACACATATCATGGTATCTCTAACTCATTAAGGCTCCATAGGGGGATATAAAGAGGCAAAATACAAGATCTCTATCCCCCAACAAAACTAAAATCTGTGCTTGAGGGAAAATTAAACGTTTGGTCAGATTAAAAATAAACAAGCAAAAACTCTTCTCAAAAACTTTATAAAATTATTAAGAGCATGATTTTTTTCTTTTTTTAAAAAAAATAAAAGATGACCGGTAAGGGGATCTTAACCCTTGGCTTGGTGTTGTCAGCACCACGCTCAGCCAGTGAGCGACCGGCCATCCCTATATAGGAGCCGAACCCATGGCCCTGGTGTTATCAGCACGGCACTCTCCTGAGTGAGCCATGGGCTGGCCCTAAGGGCATGATTTGATGATCAGAATAGAACATATCAAGAAATCTTGAAATGCAAGAAATTAAAATGCCTTAAAGTTCAAGAGAATTGTCAAACAGGTTTATTAAGGCCAAATGTAACTGTACCACATATCAGGTAGTAAATTTATGAAACTTTCTTACCCTATTATGTAGGCTGGCTGAAAATAAAATTAGACCTAAGAAGGGTTTAGATTAACCGACAGGTGGCAGTTCTGTAACAAACTAAGAGAGAAAGCAATGTCTTGGGAAATAGCTCCTAACCTTTATGTGTGAAGCCAGGAAAATCAAAATGCATTACCATAAAAAGACCATTGTTGCCACTGGCAAGCAAACTGGAACACTAGACTAAAGTGACAAGGAGTCTTATCCTGTGTGGCAATTTTTTAAAATCAACTTTTCAGTTCTTTTCTTCACCAGTTAAAAAATCCTTTTCGGGCCAGCCCGGTGGCGCACTCGGTAGAGCGCGGCGGCGCTCCCACCGAGGGTTCGGATCCCATATAGAGACTGGTCCGCTCACTGGTTGAGCGCAGTGTGGGCGCGACACCGAGGATTGCGATCCTGTTGCCGTTCGCGGTATGGGCGCGACACCGAGGGTTGCGATCCCGTTGTCGGTCACGAAAAAAGACAAAAAAAAAAAAATCCTTTTCAATTTCCTCTCTCTGCAGAAGTCCTATCATCTAGTGGAAGAGGTTGTCTGCTTTCCTTTACACATCCTATTTTCCTAACGCATTAGGAGATGTCTCCTATGCAGATACCCATATTTAGGGTCTGATATCCTTATGCTGCTTAACAGAAATGCCTGAATTAAACATCCAAGTTCCCATACAATCTCCCCAATCATCCCCAAGAAAATCCTCTCTAATCCCCACCAGTTAGGGCAGTGGCAGCCCTCAGGAGAGAAGATTAAACTCACATGGTACTTTCATGTTGCCGCCGGGGAGTAACAAAGAGCATGCGGGTGGGGCGGGCACTACTGGCATCTGGGTGAGCACTCCATGGCTTGGCATAGCTATGATCCAGAAAAACCAGGTCCAGCTCCCGTTCGTGCACTGAAAGCTGGAAGAGCAGGGACGTGCCCATGCGCCGAGCTGAGGTCTGGAAGTCCCTCTCCCCACCCCGGTGGGCCATGTTGGTAGAGGGGCAGCAAATTAGAGCATGGGTATCTGCATGCTAGTCACCTGCGGGAAAAAGTTTCAGTTTAAGTCAATTCAAATATCCCAAATTTCTCCGAACCTAGACCGTCTAATACGTTTACGTTTGTGACCTACCATCACTCATATTGAGTACCACTATACAGCACACCTTTGCCCGTGGGAAAGTTCCTGAAACTCCACACCACCACCAAAAAAGGCTAGAGTGCCATGAGTTCCTCCATACTCACTCTCTCAAAATTCGGTAACTGGAAAGCTGACTCCAAGGTTCACAAAGACCTCCCACGGCCAGACACCGAACTTGCTCGGCCAGCACCACAATTTCCTACGTGGGTGGTAAGGGTTTCGGCAAACACAGGAAAAACAAATTGAATTCTTCAAAAGCTCAGGGTCTCTACTGCTTCACCCCATTCTCTAAAGAAAATGTGAACAGAGCCGTGTCCGCAGCTGGAGCGTGACACCCCTGTAAGAGCAGGGCCACGCGGGCCACAAAGAAGCTAACCACACGCACAGCAAGGGCTCCGCTGGCTTCAAGTCGCCCGTTTTATGTTAAAACAAAAGTTCTGCGACTACTTCATAACAGTCTGGAGTTCTTAAAATATAAAAATGAGAGCTCCCCGCCGCATAGCCTGTGACAAAAGGAAACCTTAAGAAGCCCTTTCTTCCTCTCCCTAGGGGGAGGCGTCCCTGGCAAACCGCCCGCTACTCCAGGGACCCCTCGGGGGGTTCCCGCCACTGAACCCCTAAACGGCCTATCTAGGAGGCAGGGCTTAAGATGCGCCTTTTACAGACGAAGGGGCCGGCTCAGGGGACTGAAGGGACTTGGCCAAGGTCATCGAGAGTTCGCGACGAGGAGGAGTGAGCGGCGGTGAGCGGCGGTGAGCGGCGGTGAGCGGCGGTGAGCGGCGGTGAGCGGCGGTGAGCGGCGGTGAGCGGCGGTGAGCGGCGGTGAGCGGCGGTGAGCGGCGGTGAGCGGCGGTGAGCGGCGGTGAGCGGCGGTGAGCGGCGGTGAGCGGCGGTGAGCGGCGGTGAGCGGCGGTGAGCGGCGGTGAGCGGCGGTGAGCGGCGGTGAGCGGCGGTGAGCGGCGGTGAGCGGCGGTGAGCGGCGGTGAGCGGCGGTGAGCGGCGGTGAGCGGCGGTGAGCGGCGGTGAGCGGCGGTGAGCGGCGGTGAGCGGCGGTGAGCGGCGGTGAGCGGCGGTGAGCGGCGGTGAGCGGCGGTGAGCGGCGGTGAGCGGCGGTGAGCGGCGGTGAGCGGCGGTGAGCGGCGGTGAGCGGCGGTGAGCGGCGGTGAGCGGCGGTGAGCGGCGGTGAGCGGCGGTGAGCGGCGGTGAGCGGCGGTGAGCGGCGGTGAGCGGCGGTGAGCGGCGGTGAGCGGCGGTGAGCGGCGGTGAGCGGCGGTGAGCGGCGGTGAGCGGCGGTGAGCGGCGGTGAGCGGCGGTGAGCGGCGGTGAGCGGCGGTGAGCGGCGGTGAGCGGCGGTGAGCGGCGGTGAGCGGCGGTGAGCGGCGGTGAGCGGCGGTGAGCGGCGGTGAGCGGCGGTGAGCGGCGGTGAGCGGCGGTGAGCGGCGGTGAGCGGCGGTGAGCGGCGGTGAGCGGCGGTGAGCGGCGGTGAGCGGCGGTGAGCGGCGGTGAGCGGCGGTGAGCGGCGGTGAGCGGCAAAGCCCGGAAAGGACACAGCTCCGGCGACTTAGTCCGGAGGGGAGGCGTCGGGAACGCGCGCACGTCTCCGAGGCAGAAAGTCAGCGCGAAGGCTGAGTTCCACCTCGTGCATTTCAAGCAGGGCCAAGCGAGGGCGAAGGACGAGGCTGGCTCCCACAGCCCCAGTTCTCACCGCCCTACCCGGTTTGGTCCTTTGCCCCGTGCCTGGCCGCCCCAGGGGCAGGGCTGAGAGGGGCGCAGCTGCAGCTCCCAGAGCAGCCCGCCTGATTTTACGAATTCAGAATTTACTCTTGGGCAGGCCGGTTAGCTCGGGTGGTTAGAGTGCAGTACTGATAACACCAAGGTCCAGGGTTCGATCCCTGTACCAGCCAGCCGCCCAAAAAAACCGACACAGACACACAAATAGATTTCACTGATGGTAATTACCATGAGGGGCCCAGAGTGGTCTAGAAGAAGAAAACTTTCCCACTGAGGGGGTTGGGGTGGCGTCATGAAGAAGTCACTTGGGGCTGGACTCTGGAGGAGCAGGCCATTGCAGATAGGGGGATTGGAAAGGCGGTGAGGGCCGATGCAGAGGTAGCTAATGGACCAAATACAGCACACCATTTTCTTCGGCCAGCACTTTACTTTCTTAACATTTTATTTAGTTGCAACATTTTAAGCTTGGGAGATTTCATGAAAAAATCCAGATTTTTCGAGTCTCTCTGAAAAATTGGAGGTTGTGGGCCGGCCGGGTGGCGCACTGGATAGTGCGACCGCTTGGGAGCGCAGCGGCGCTCCCGCCGAGGGTTCGGATCCCATGTGGAGACCGGTTCCCGCTCACTGGCTGAGCACGGTGTGGGCACAACACCGAGGGTTGCGATCCCGTTACCGGTCAGTAAAAAAGAAAAAAATTGGAGGTTGTGGCAGCACTGGACTCCCCTTCCAGTGTGACAGGCATGGGGTCTGCATTTGCCCTCACCCCGGCCAACCTCGCACCACCTCCTTGGCCCCTGTGGCATTTGATTCATCAGCCAACCCCGATACACCACACACACACTCAAAGTACTTCCCAATCCCCACCTCAATGTAAATGCAATGTCTCTGGCATAGAAAATACAATCAGCGACCAAGTCCTACCATTTTAGGGTAATTAGTAGATTGGTTCATTTGGGTCGCTGTATCTGTCAGGAGTAAGACAACTGACTTGCCATGCTGATGGAAATGGGGTGCAGAGACCAGCCCAAATAAAGAGACATAGTGCTCCAGAGGATCTGCGCAATGCCACATAGGACTGTGAGTACCTAGAGGAAAATTGGGGGTGGTGGGCAGTGGAGAGGAGGGAAATCGTGGTGATTTCACAATTCTGAATCATGTCTAGCACACAGTGAGCCTTTTCTACAGCAGGGATGGCAAACCCTTAGTGCTTGTGCTACAGTGTTTTGTTTTGTTTCTTCCCGTGCCCATGGCAGACATGATTGATCAATCACAGTCCACTCTACCTCTGAACCCAGAAGCAACTTCAAAATCATCTTCTCCACACAGCACTCCAAGCTGTCACTACCAAATACTTAGAGATGGCCATCTCTTCTCTATAATGCCTCTCCTCCCTCTGATACCCTATAGCACACACGTAGCCTTCATTCATTCATTCACAAATATCCCTTAAATTCCTACTATATGGTAAGTACTGTGCTAGGAGCTGAGGATACAGCACTGATGAGACAAACTTTTTAATGTACATAAGTAATTCTTTAATTTATAACTGTGATAACAGGATTAGCATTTGGAGTATGCTAAACAAGTTCTAGATGACATAAAGGACTTACTTCATTTAATCCTCTAATACTTTAGGGCCGGCCCCGTGGCTCACTTGGGAGAGTGCAGTGCTGGTAGCGCCAAGGCTGCGGGTTCGGATCCTATATAGGGATGGCAAACCTATATAGGGATGGCTGGTGCGCTTGCTGGCTGAGCATGGTTTACACAACACCATGCCGAGGGTTGCGATCCCCTTACCGGTCAGAACAAAAAAATAAATAAATAAAAAATAAAATAAAAAAATAATCCTCTAATACTTTATAAGCTAGGTTCTAGTACAGTCATATCCAGAGAGCTAAAGTTTTTTGCCCAAGGTCACAAAGCTAGTAAGTAGCAAAGGCAGATTTGGAACTGAGGCAGCTGAGTGGAGAGAGCCAAAATTGGAGAGATAGACAGAGGCTGGAGCCTGCAGGACTCCAGATATACCCCATTAAGAATTATGGTATTGCAGAGAGGCCCCGAGATGCTGAGCAAGAAGAAGAAATGCAATGCGGATTAAGAAGATCATGCAGACGGACAAAGAGATTGGTAAGGTGGTGGTAGCTGGGCCTGTGATCATCTTCTGGGTGCTCAAGCTCTTCCTGGAGTCATGTTGAAGAAGTCCTGCCAGGTGACCCAGCCCCGAAACTCCAAGACCATGACCACATCCCACCTCAAGCACTGCCTGGAGCTGGAGCAGGTTTGACTTCTTGAAGGACCTGGTGACATCTGTGCCTGAAACGCAGGGGGATGGGGAAGACAAATCACATGGATGGGGACAAGGGTGTCTGCAGAGGCCAGAAGCCAGGCAGCAGCAGCTGGAGGAACAGTGGGATGGGAAGCAAAGGCAAGGACAGGAAGCTGTCAGGGACCGTCTTGGAGCAGGAGGATAAGTCTGAAGACACAGATACTGAGGGGGGAGAGGAGGCATCACAGCCCCCACCCCAGGCCAGCCACCCCCCTGCCCATTTTCAGAGCCCCCTGACACCCTTCATGCCCTTCACCTCTACTCCGCCTTTGCCCCAGTGTCCCTGGACCCCTCAGCACCTGATGCAGAAGATGAAGAGGATTAGGATTTCTAGTGCCCTCTTGTCCCCCAGGCCATGCCCTGTTTTTGTTGGTTTTAGTTGCTCTGGGGGGAAGACAGAAGATAAAGATGTTCTTAACTTTATTTTTAAAATAAATAAAATGGAATGTCAGTGGGGGAAAAAAAGAATTTTGGTATTGACCATAGATTGCTTTATGTTGTTAACTTTCTATGTGTTTTGTGTAGAGAGAGTAGATCCTGAAAGTCAGGGAGGTTAACCTTCTTTGTATCCTCCAGAGAACATAGTCCAGGACATAGATAATGGTTTGAGTGTTGACTCAGTGATTGATTGATTGGTTAGCTGGCTGGCAGCAAGACACCAAGAGCCATGGGTCAAGATGAAAAATAAATGTCTACCCATTCATATCCACTAGCATAGCTAAAAAACCAACAATGACAACAAAAAAACAAATGCTAAAAAGTGTTAGCAAGTATGTGGAGAAATTAAAATCCTCATTCATTGCTGGTGGGATTGTAAAATGGTGTAGCCACTTTGGAAAACAGTCTGGAAGTTCCTCAGAAAGTTAAGCACAGAGTTAACATATGACCCAGCAATTTCACTCCTAAGTTTATACACAGAGAATTGAAACATATGTACACACAAAAAACAAGTACGTGAATGTTCAGAGCAGCATTATTCATAATAGGCAAAATATGGAAACAACCCAAATGTCCATAACTGATGAATGAAAAAATGAAAGTGGTATATCCATATGTCAACCATAAAAAGTAATGAGGCACTGATACATGCTACAACATGGATGAACTTTGAAAATATTATGCTAAGTGAAAGAAGCCAGTCACAAAAGGCCACATATTGTATGATTTCATTTATATGAAATATCCAGAATAAGCAAATCTAAAAAGATAAAGTGTAGATTGATGGATTCCTGCGGCTATGGAAAGGGAGAAATGGGGATTGATTGCTAATAGTTAAAATAGATTATTTTTAGGATGATAAAATTATTCTGGAATTAGATAGTGATGATAGTCATGCAACTTTGAGAATATACTAAAAACCTGAATTGTATCATTTAAAAGGCTGCATTTATGTTATGTGAATTATATCTCAGTAAACCTGGGTTTGTTGTTTTTGTTTTTGTTTTTGTTTTTGGCAGCTGGCTTGCAAGGAGAACTAAACCCTTGACCTTGGTGTCACAAGTCCATGCTCTAACTAACTGAGCTACCCAGGCAGCCCTAAACCTCCTATTTAAAAAGTTTTGAGCCACTGAGATTTTGGAGTTGTTTGTTACTCAGCATAATGTAGTTCATCCTGACTGATACACCCAGCCAGATGACCAGTCAACTGCAAGGACAGAGTAGAGACATGGATAGACATGTAAAACTCAAAAAATTCAGAAAGCTACTGAAAACTGTGTTTCACCAAGATGCATTTACTCCATTAAATTGAGGAGGAGGAAGACATGGGATCCAGGAAATAGCGTTCAACACAGAAGATGAGGCAGACAAGGGGAATCCTAAAGATGATGGTGAAGGGTTGTCCCAGGACAATAGATGTGTGGTGGGTCTAGGGAAAATCAGTCTACATTGGAGGAGAAGAGAAGGCTAGGCAGAATATCCCCAGGGAAAATAATAAAATGGAAAATACCTGACTGATTTGAATCTGGGCAAAATTGTATTAAAAGGAGTACTACAGAAGGATGTCAGAAGATTGGTCAGGGCCGGCCTGGTGGTGCACTGCTACAGTGCGCCGCTTGGGAGCGCGGCAGCGCTCCCGCCGAGGGTTCGAATCCCATATAGAGACCGGTCCGCTCACTGGTTGAGGGCGGTGC
>NW_007726467.1:379898-397758 GCF_000696425.1 Galeopterus variegatus
GTGGGCCCCTTCATCTCTTGTTTCTGTTTAGAGGATTCATGGGGCTGACGCCCATGGTTCGGATCCCACATACAGACCGGTTCCCGCTCACTGGCTGAGCGAGGTGCGAGCGCGACACTGAGGGTTGCGATCCGTTGCCGGACACGAAAAAAGACAAAAAGGAAAAAAAGGAAGATTGGTCAGATTGTCAAAGAAAAGCAAGCAAATGTAAAAACGAAGTGATTCTGGGCCGGCCCAGTGGCGCACTCTGTAGAGTGCGGCTCCCGCCGAGGGTTCGAATCCCATATAGAGACCGGTCCGCTCACTGGTTGAGGGCGGTGCAGGCGTGACACCGAGGGTTGTGATCCCGTTGCCGGTCATGGTATGGGCACGACACCATGGGTTGCGATCCCGTTACCGGTAACGAAAAAAGACAAAAAGGAAAAAAAAAAAATGAAGTGATTCTTAACTTGCAGAAAAGCACAAAGTTATATAAGAAAGGACATGTAAGTAAAGTATATTACTTGCTCTGCAGTGAAAAAATATATGTACATTGCCATACTAATGAAAACACCAAATATAGATTTAGTCCCAAAATGAGATAAATTCTATTGGGAGAACAGGATGAAGAGAAGACAGAGTGCAGGAAAGCAAAAATCCTCATCTTGTGCAATAAACAGCAGGAGAAAATGTCTAAAATCATTGAGTCAGGGGAAGTTTGGGAGAAAGAAGCTAGAAGGCAGGAAGGGAGTCGGAGATGGTGCAAGGGAGCTGCCTGGATAGATAATGTCTGCAAGTGAAAAATTCAACGAATACTATTCAAATATGCTATGTCGAAATATGAAGGTTAACACCATGAGAAATGACAAAGAAGGAGCAGTCCCTGCCCCACCTGTCCCTACCCTTAATTCTCTCTCCAGGGCACCTGTCTTAGGTCAGGATTCTGCTGTTTTTCTGCTTACTCACGCTGTATACAAATTTGTATCTTTTCTCTGCCCCTCTCCCTTCCTCAGCACACCAGGTTTGTCATTTTAAAAAATTCTTTGCGTGGGCCGGCCCCGTGGCTCACTCGGGAGAGTGCGGTGCTGATAACACCAAGGCCACGGGTTCGGATCCTATATAGGGATGGCTGGTTTGCTCACTGGGAGAGCGTGGTGCTGACAACACCAAGTCAAGGGTTAAGATCCCCTTACCGGTCATCTTTAAAAAAAAAAAATTCTTTGCGAATTTGGGAGTTGATAAATGGTATCTTGTTGCATTTCTGTGCTTAATAAAATGAGTGTGATTTTTTTTTTACATCCTTTTTTGACCTTTGAATCCAATTTAGCCAAGTGATAAAGGGTATCTCATTGCATTTGCTTGATTATTCATGAGACTGAATTTTTTTTTCCTTTTACTTCTTTTTTTTTGTCCACTTGGGTAATCATCTGATCTGAACTTTGTTCACAGTTTCCTTTGGGGTAGTCATCTTTTTTCTTATTGAATTGTAAGAGCTCGGTCTATAAGGTTAATAACCTTTTGGACATTAAATATGTTGCCAGTGTTTTCCTTCCGTTGATATTTGTCTTTTAACTTTAAGGTATATTCTCTATACAGGAATTTTTAATTTTCCGCAGTCAAATCTGTCAGCCTTTCCCTCTGATAGGTCTTTTGTGTCATGCTTAGTTTGGAAAATCAAAAACAAAGCAAAAAGCATTGTGTTGTGTTTAGATTTTAGAAAAACTAGCAGGAAGTACTTTTTCTTTTTAAATCGGCTGCACTAGAAAACAATTTTCACACTATGATCACATATCCAAGCATTTTAGTCTTTTAATGCCATGCGTATTTTAGAACAGATAGTAAGCTTGCTGCTAATTAGTTGTTGCATTAACTAATACACCTTTTTAAAATAGTCATTCATTTTCACTCTAACCATTGGATAAGATGTAATTTACATAATGTTCAAGCCTAAAGCAGAAAAAGGCTTACTTAATGTGAACCACAGGAACAAACGACCCGGCTCCGTGCTTGTGCCTTGATAGTAATAAGGACAGCCACAGCAAAACTGTCCTGGCGTGGAAGGTTTTCTTTCCTTTTTTTTTTTTTTTTTGTCTTTTTTCGTGACCAGCAACGGATCGCAACCCTCAGTCGCTCAGCCAGTGAGCAGCCGGTCTGTATGTGGGATCCGAACCCTCGGCGGGAGCGCCACCGCACTTCCCAAGCGAGAACGAGAGAGATTAAGACCCTCAGTCGCTCAGCCAGTGAGCAGCCGGTCTGTATGTGGGATCCGAACCCTCGGCGGGAGCGCCACCGCACTTCCCAAGCGGCACACTGTAGCAGTGCGCCACCAGGCCGGCCCATGGTGTGGAAAGTTTTCTTTAACCTTACAAACCCAGCCACCAAAAGAGCCCATTAATTAAAAAGCTGATTTCCCTTTGTTAAAGTTGAACTCATATCTAAACTAGGTTTCCTTTCTTTTTTTTTTTTGGTCTTTTTTACTGACCGGTAACGGGATCGCAACCCTCGGTGTTGGGCCCGCACCATGCTCAGCCAGTGAGCGGAACCGGTCTCCACATGGGATCCGAACCCTCTGCGGGAGCGCTGCCACACTCCCACGCGGCGCACTCTCCAGTGCGCCACCGGGCCAGCCCTAAACTAGGTTTCCTTTAAAAAAAAAAAAAAGGAGGCTTAAATGTTTTGTTTCTGCAGTAGGAAGGGCTTCCCCTGACACCTAGTTGAACTAGTCCTTGATTTCCTTATGCCTTCTCTTACTTTCTCATCTAAATTGTGTGACTTTGGCAATGATTCACTCCAGACAACTTGCTTGTATAAAGAGAAAGCATTACCCTTATGCCTGATCTTGAAAGCAAAAGGACAGGAAGAGTAAGAGAAAAGAGAAAAGAAAGAAGAAATGTAAAGCAGCTGGGTCTTTCTGTTTCTCTAGGCCCAGTCACCACAAGCCGCTCACTTTATACTCTATTATTTCTCCCTCCTTTCATTCCCTTTGATTCCTCTCCAGAACCAAGAACCACCCACCTTTGTGACATCCCCTCTGTTGCTAAGCATCTGATGCAAGGCTCCACTCACCCTGGAGAAGCTCTGGACCAAGGAGCTCCAGGAAAGAAGGTGTAGCCTACGCTGCAGAAGAAAGGAGGGGAGGAAGCAGGTCTCCGAGATGCTGCGGCTTGAGGTGCAGTCAGCCAAGATTGAGCCGCCCCTGTCCCCCCCACCCAGACCCTGTGTGTACGTCGATTTTAGAGGTGAGAGTCAGGGTTCTGCATGGGAGAGAGAGCCCCAAGAGGCAACATACATTCGGTGAAAAAATAGACTTATTGGTGCCCGATGGTGTAGAAGATGCTCCCTGTGATGAAATGATGAAGTGGGCATTGTCCAGCTCTTTCAAAACTTGCCATCTTTACTGCTATTATTTCTCTTCTTATGACTTCTTTGCCTCCCTTTTTCCCCAGGGAATGGCTGTAGGAAAAGAAGAGGACTCTGCCCCTTGACCTTCTTCCGTGAATTAGGGCTGTGCCTTAAACTAAGGTTTAGAGAAAAAAAGTCCCTGCTTCATAAGATGGATATTTAAAAAGATAATACATGTACAACCCTAAGTACAAGTTCTAGTAATAACCGCTCAATAATATTAATTACTTTTGAATGAGCTTTTTACAATTGACAAAGCCTTTTCACATGTATAATTATGCTCGCTCCTCACATCGATTCCATGAGATAGATGAGGCAAGTTCTATTGTCTCCATTTTTTTATAGCTGAGGAAAAAGCAGTCTAAGAAGGGTGGGGAGGAGGGGGGCGATAGGCTTTAAGAGAGAGAACGAGAGAGATTAAGCATATCTATAATATCGAACAGCTGGGAGGGAAAAGGGACTACAAGAAGGAAAAAATGGCGAAAGTCTATTGCGGGACAGTATAGGAGGTGGATGCAGGAAAATGAGATTGGAGATGGATAATGGATAGGGAGATGGAAAATGGGGTCCAAGAGAAAAGAGGACACAGCAGTTCTTACAAGAGACATGAGTAAAGAATGAAATTCCTTTAACATTTTTTTCTGTTCTGTGAAACCGTGCTTGCTGAGCATGGCAACACTGAGAGATGGAAATGTTTGGGACTCCAGGCTCACAGGGTGATGTGTGCTTATGGCCCCAGTTTGAAGGTTTCAAGAACTGTAGTGGGAGTTCAGTATGTATGAGTATTTGCCCTGGTTGAATAATTTTATGGTTAGCCAGTCAAGAGACAGCTTCTCTCCTTGATTCCCAGCCATGTTCCCCACCACCTTGTGGGTACCATCTTTCCTTCTTCTAGAAATTTCTTAGGCTGGCCAGTTAGCTCGTTGGTTAGAGCACAGCCTTGTAACACCGAGGTCAGGGTTCTGTTCTCCATGCCAGCCAGCCACCAAAAAATATACAGATATCTCTTACGAAGATGCCTAAATGTTCTGGGTTTGTCCACAAATTCTTATGATTGCATGTTTGTTTGATATCTTTTATTCCTCTTGTCCTGTCCTTCCCAGCCTCTTCAGCCATACACCATCCACTACCCTGCATGCCTTCCCATCACCACAGCCCACCCTCCTCATTCTTTCACGGGGGAGAAGCTCAAAGTAATTTAGCAATTTAGAGATTCTTTTGCAGGGCTATAGACTGTCCTCTGTTAAAGATATTTCTGGGGGAGGGGAATTTTAGTGGATGGAGAGCTTCAACCCATTACAGATGTTTCAGTATGTCTTTATTAGGGTACATTAGGCTTTGCTCTGGTAAAAAAAAATGAACTCTTAAATCTCAGTGGCTTCACAATAAAAGTTTACCTTGTGATCACACCAAGTCGTGCGTGCATGGTGCTGGTCAGGCTCCTGGGTGGCTCCTCCAAACAGTAGTTTCAGGACCAGCTGTTAGCTCCTTATGGCTGTGAAGTCACCCCGGGACCACCCTGCTGGCAGGTCATGAGGGTGGCTATAGGGAGAGGAGAGAAGGAGAATGGAGAATCTCATGGAGCTGCTAGGAGCCAGGCCTGGCAGTGATGGAAATCACTCCCACATCCTGTTGGTCAGAATGAGTCACATAGTGCAACTTGACTGCAAGACGCTGGGAACTATGTACACAGGAAGAAAATTAAATGATCACATAGCATTATCTGTCACACGGGGTGGCAAAAAGTGAGAACTTTTGAAACCCCGAGAGAGAGAGAGAAAGAAGCAACTGGTGCCAAAGAAGCAACCTGCCAATGTAGACTCAAAGTTTTCCTAGAGTGGCCTATTTCTCTTTGCCCCACTCATATCCAGACATTGAAATATTTCCTACCACCAATGCCAGTCCTTTGGTGTCTTTACAGATATCCAGAAGAGAACTCATGTGGTGGAAGGGAATGACCCTACATGGAACGAGGTAGACACCAGGGCAAACCCAGAAGAGGAAATGACGACTCCAATAGCAAGGGGGCAGGGGCGGAGTCCAGGCAGGTGCTCAGAAGTCTAGGGAGGGGGCAGGGAGCCTTGCAAGCTTTTCTCAAGGCTGGGGCATCTTGGCCTAGGAGTAGTTTTTGATCTGACAAAGCTGTGAAAGCCACATCTGCCCACAGCTCTTCTTGGCCCTTCCCCCCCCCCACCTCTGGGTATGAACCATGGTATGGCCCATCACCTAGTCCAACAGGGCCTTCCTGATGTTCCTAGAAGCCCAAAGAAGAGACTAGGCTCCCTGAGCAGGATCCCCTCTCATCTTCCATCCACCCACGCTGTCCCACCCTCACCCCCAGTCCCCAAACCCCTTAACTCCTAAGACACCCATATTATTGCAGTTCAAGCTGCAGAAGCCCAGGTAAGATGCCCCACACCTTGGTGAAAGATAGCAAAGGCCATCTCCTTAGGAAAGTAGACATGAGGGAGCTTCCTCGGTTTTAGAGAAACACAGTGTCGGCCCGTTCCCCCGTCTTTCCTCAATTTCTAGAAAGGTGGGAAGGGAAGGGCAGAGGAAGGATGCTAACCTCTCTGTGTCCCCCCTCCCCACAAAGACCCTAGTCTGGCACCTCTGGAACCGCCCTCTGGAAAATGACTCCTTCCTGCAAATCATCCTTCAGGACATAGGCTCAAAAAAGGAAGAAAGGTGAGGCAGAGAGGGCAGGAGGAGCCTAACTCCCTGGCCAAAGCAGCAGAGGATGGTGTAGCTCTTGTCTCTAATGCGTAACTCATTCAACCAGCTAAAGAACAAACAGAGGGTGGGTATTGAAAGGGGAGCCAGGCTGGCAGTGCAAATGAGCTAGGACTAGGAACTTGGGAACCCAGCTGCAGCTCTCTCCATCTGAAGCCGTGGACCTCGCATCTCTGCTTCTGACTGCCCAACCTTGGCTTCTCATCAGGGCCCCATTCTAGGGCCCAACTGAGACTAACATCCCACTGAGAGCGAAGCTGTGGCATCCCAGGTCGAAGTCCCTAGGACAGGGAATCTGACTGGCCCAGCTTCAGTGAGGTGTCCACCCCTGGTCCAATCAGCTGTCACTTGCCCTGGGAGCCCGAAGCCAATTCCCACAGAGTGGAGAGCCCTGCGCCCTCTGGTGGATGCTTTGCCTCACTGCGTTCTTCAGCCTCTGGACAACGCAGCCTTTGGGAATAAACCACATCTATCTAAAGCCATGCCAGGGACAGAGAGGGACACCCTTTCCCTTGGCTCAGGATCTCACACCTGCTCCTTGTCTCTCCAGGTTCATTGGCCTGGCCACAGTACTGCTCAAGCCATTGGTGAAACAACCGGGTAAAGTCCTTGTTGTGAAGGACCTGACCCTACTCAACCATTCCATGACGCCCACAGACGTGAGTCAGGCCCAGGCAGGGCAGCCGGAGGAATGGGGAAAGGCAAGCAGAGGGAGGACTAGTGCCCACCCCACGGGAGCACTTCCTGCCCTGGGGGCCACATCACACTGCCATCGTCACCTGACTCCCCCACCCTGCCATCCAAACGCCCATCTACCCTCCTATCCATCTATGCAGATGGATCAATGGACCCTCCACTAGGAATCAGCCACTGTGCTAGGCACTGGGATACAAAACTGAATGAAGCCCACTGTCTTTTGGAGTAGGCATCCCTCACAGTGCCAAGAGCTCCAGCACATGTACAAGGTTCAGTGAAGCTGGGCCACTGAGGTCAGGAGGGAGTGAATGATTCAACTTGGGAGGTAATGGGAGACTCTAAAGAGGAGGTGATGTTTAAGAGGTGTGGAAATATATAAAGACTGACCAAATGAGAACAAGCAAGGCTATTTATTCCAAGCTTGCCCTAGCAAGGGAGTCGCCAGCATCACTTGTGTTTTGGCAGAGACTCAAAGGCAAGCAGGCAAGTGGGAAAGCTTCATAGTGGTGCTGTTGGCATGGGGAAGCTAGAGGCGGCTCACTAGGAGCCCCGCATCCTATACAATTGGTTAAGTGTGTATATTTGGCTTTCTCTGGTTGGTCCTAAGTTGGAAGTAAGGACAAAAATTAAGGCAGCTAACAGTTATTAATCAAGGCCTGGCCATTTGGGGCTGATCATTATTGTTTGGCTTCCTGGATTATTGCTGGAGATAGTGGTGTGACTTTCTACAAGCCTGACTTATAGCAGGCTGGCTTGCTGGGCTGGTTAGCGTAGATAATGGATTGGTTTCCTGGGCTGGTTGCTGCAGATTGTGGGTCAGTGTTCTATTTTAACATATGGTCTGGCCCTTATCCATCCATTTGTATATTCAGTCTCTCAGACGAATCACAAGGAGGAGCGTGAGTTTGCACAATGGACAAGCAAGGAACTGAATCTAGACAGGGGTGTAAGAACGAGGCAGGTTCAAGGAGGGCAGGCTGCCTACATTCTGGCACACAGTGGAGGTGAATGGGGTGGGAGATCCGAGGCTGGATGGGCATTCAGGCCAGAGGTGAAGGGTCTTGTGATCTATGCTGGTGAGTTGTGACTTTACTTTGATCGTTTAGGGCACTTAGAAGCTGTTTAGGGGCAATCCTGGAGATGGGAGTCTGTATGGGTAGCGAGAGTGCTTGGAGGCATGAGGTCAGTTCAGAGAGTTTGCAGGAGTTCCCACATGAGGTCATGAGATGTTGGGCTTGGAGAAGACTTGTTAACACCCGTGGCTCTGGATTGGTCCCAAGTCATCTCTCTCTCTTCCCAGCCCTCCTGCATTCTCTTCTGCCACCATCACTATGTGGCTCCTTTATCTCCAAGTCCCCTCCAGTGTAACCCATCACTCTCTCCTCACCAGTTTATAACCTCCCTCCACCCAGACTGCACAGGGGCCCATGGAGTGGCCCCGTACTATGGTCAGCATCATTTCCCCCAGGAGGACTGGGCGTGAGCCCAGCCAGGCTGCATAGGGTTCAGCTGCTGTGACTTGGTCAAGGGTCACAGGGTCCAGTTTACAGCTCCCCTGCCTTTGCCTTGCAGTGCACTGTCACCCTACAGGTGGCCCATATGAAGAGCTGGGGTATTGAGAAGACAGGTATGTTCTTCCCTGGGACTCACTCCTGCCCTTCTGCAAGCATAGCTGGATGGGCTCTTTGAGACCCAGCCCTTGAGGCTTACAGAAGGGATGTGATCAGCTTAGGGTCCCTAGGAACTACAGGGGTCTAGGGGCCAGGTCTCCAGACATCTGGTGGAAGCCATCCCGATATGTCCACTCGTCATCTATAGACATAAGAGCCAGCCTCCAGTAGGCTGCAGAGGGAGACAAGAGTGTTCATTTCCAAGAGCCCCTGTGTGTGGAGGGTGGGGCCCAGGGATGCATAGCTACTGAGGGTGGGAGGAGCCTGTGGGAATGTTCTGGGGAGGACATGTGCCCCCATCAGGGCCTCTTGGCCATGTTTTTAGCCAGTGGTCACTGGGGACAGAAAAACAAAATGAGGGAAATGCCTCAAAACCTTATGGGCCTGGGCCTCCGAGCCCGCCCTGGACTGTTTCCCCAGGGGACAAAGACCTCCTGGGCATGACTACCAGAGAGGCAGCCAGGCAGAAACTGATGGTTCCCAGCTCCACTGGACACAGGGCTCTGTCCTCAAAGCCCCAGCACTTTCAGGTGAGGACCCTCCAGACTGAGAGCCCCTGCCACCAGCCTGGTGCCCTTGCTGGTTTTGCAGGCCATCCCCTCCCCTCCAAAGGTTATGGTAGAAGGTCGGAGCTTCGGACCCAGCTTCAGCTCTTCAGATCTCACCACATCCCCTGCTCCTCCAGGAGCCTTTCTGGGGAACTTCTGCCTGTGGCTGAAGCTAGAGACAGCTCTGCGAGGCTGTGCACCAGCAGAGGGCATGGACTCTGCCCTTCTGGAGTCCTTTCCTTGTTGGCAAGGTCAAATTAACTGTACAGGAGAGGCTAAGGAGCATGTGAGGGGATCTGTAGGAAGGACCACAGTTTCCATGTGAATTCGGGACCCTCATCCCATGGCTTACCAACTTCCCTCCAATCTCTAGCCTGTGGCCTAACATTTCCGCCATGGTTAGGCCTGCTCTCCAGCCTACCCAGGAGGCTGGGAGTCATCCCTGACCACCCCTCTTCCTGTATGCAGCCGATGCCCAAGGCCTAGCTCTTAATATCACCCAAATGCCCCCACTTTTCCCCACCACCTCCATTCCCTGGCCTGAGCCACCACATCAATAACCTCCTTCCGAACGCTCGGCCTTCCGCTCTCTCCTGTCCATTCTTCAGCCAAAGTGTTCTTTCAAAGATGTCATTTTCATCATGCCACACATCTGCTTAAAAATCCCCAGTGTTGGGCCAGCCTGGTGGCGCACTGCTACAGTGCGCCGCTTGGGAGCGCGGCAGCGCTCCCGCTGAGGGTTCGGATCCCACATACGGACCGGTTCCCGCTCACTGGCTGAGCGAGGTGCGGGCGCGACACTGAGGGTTGCGATCCGTTGCCGGACACGAAAAAAGACAAAAAAAAGGAAAAAAAAAAAAAATCCCCAGTGTCCTTGGGACAAAACCCAGCTGCTTATAATGGCTGCCCCGGCCCTTGATAACCCAGGCCTGCCTACCGAGTCTAGCTCCTCCTAGCCTTGTCCCTGTGGGCTCTCTCTCTAGCCACAGTAGCTAGAATGTTTCCTATCAGAAAAATTTTGGTCTTGAGAGAGGAGCCCAGGCCGCCGACATCAGGTCCTCCTGTCTTCTCCTGTGAAGGTTCGAGTGAAGGTGTTTGAAGCCCGACAGCTCATGGGCAACAACATCAAGCCAGTGGTGAAGGTGTCCATCGGAGGCCAGCAGCACCAAACACGGATCAAGATGGGAAACAACCCTTTCTTCAATGAGGTGGGCTGAACGGGGGCATGTGGGGCCAGTGGGCAGCCAGGGGCTGGGCCTTTCCTGCAGACAGCCAGCAACCTTGCTTCTCGACTAGGGTGTTGTATTAGTTCATTTCTGTTGCTTGTAACAAAACAGATGGAACTGGGTATTTCATAAAGAAAATGAAATTTATTGCTTACAGTTTCTGAGGCTAGGAAGTCCAAAGTCCAGGGACACAGATGGTTAAGGCCTCTGTGGTGACAGTACCACAGGAGTCTCACATGGCAGAAAATGGTGGAGCAGAGAGAGAGCTAACCTCCTCATTCACTCTCCTTTTAAAGCCCTCCAAACCATGCCCCTGACCACCATTTTTAATCCATTCACTACTGCACAGTCCTACAATCTAATCACTTCTTCAAAGCCCCACCTTTCAATTACCATAATAGGATTTCCCACGCTCTTAACAGTCACAGTGGGGGCTAAGTTTCTAATACATAAAACTTTGGGGACACAATTCAAGCTTCAGGGAGGTTTGAGGGGACATAATTCAATCCACTAGGGATGTCTTTGTGTATTTGCTCCACAAACATTTACTGAGCACCTGCTAAGGGCTAAGCACTGTACTTAGCACTGGAAATACAGAAAAGTATCATTTGGAGCCCTGCAGTTGAGGAGCTAGTGGTCTGGTGGGGGGCACAGCCCAGGAATCCATAAACAAGCACAGTTGGGCAGAACGGGGTTGACAGGGGTCTGGGAGCACTGTTAATGGAGCAGGGAAATGCAGGCCCAGCCCAGGTGCACTTCGTCACTGCTGGAGCCCCAAATTGTAGCACTGTGTCTGATATGCAGTAGGTGCTCCATAAATACTTGTTGAATTGGTGAATAGACAAACAAATAAAAGATAAAAAGACCTGTGGAAGGAAGCTAAGGGCTGGCCAGTTAGCTTAATTGGTTAGAGTACAGAGTTGACCATACCAAGGTTAAAGGTTTGGATCCTGTACCAGCCAGCCACCAAAAAAAATTTTTTTAAGAAGGAAGGTGGGAGGAGTAAGTGAAGCTGGGGGCAGTGGAGAGGACTCAGAAAAGGCTCCATAAATCTCGAAGTAAGAGTCTACCAGGGAAGAACGGACAGGGTGGGGGAAGAAAATTCAGGAAAAAGGAAGTGTTTTCAAAGACCTAGAAGCAAGAAGCAGCATGACTTGATAGAAGAAGTACAGATATGGGTGTGGCTGGAGGGCAGTGGCTGGAGGAAAGCCTACAATATGGGCTAGGGTCCCATCATGGATGGCACTTGGGAGCCATGGAGGACTTAAGCAGGACAGTGACAGGCCTAGGTTTGTATTTGGGAAAGGCGTTTCTAGCTACTGCAGGGGAAGGGGGTGAAGTGGACTGACGGGGCAATCTAGAAGGAGGTGAAGGCTTGAATCTCCATCCTGGGGCAGCTAGCTGGGCCTTGAGCTGCTAGGTTCTTGAAGGATTCCCTACTCCTGCCATATACCTAGGCAGAAAACCCTCCAGGAGCCCAGGAGGCTTGTGTTTCCGGAGTGTGAGGGTGTAGTATGCTGAAAGTCACCGAAATGGGCAAAGGCGGGGAGAAGCACGTTACTCTGAGACTTCAGGTTTACTGAGTTCTTGGGTGAAGTGACAGAAGAAAAATCATTCACCCCTACCTGAATTCTCTCTGCCTCAGCTCTTCTTCCAGAATTTTTATGAGATTCCTGCAAAGTTCTTCGATGAGACCATCTTGATCCAGGTGAGGAGCCAAACTGATCCCCAGCAAGATGGGCCCACTTTCTTGTCCCACCTCAATACGGGAAGCACATCGGACCCACCCTTAGAGCCAGGGTCACTTCAGATTGTCTTTCTGACCCCAAGGCAGCATCTCCACCACCTTCTTCACACCCTGACAGCCCAGATTACTCACTCGCTGATTCATTCATTCATTCAACAAACATTATGGATTGCCAACTGCCAGGTGCTGAGCTAGGCACTGAGGTGAAGAAGGCAGCCCTTCCCTGTGTGTGGGGATCCTCATGACACCAAAGGCCCCTCAGAGAGGAATACTACCTTCTCCAACCAGAGGGAGCCAAACAATGGTGAACATGTGTTTATCAAGTGCCTACTACGTGCCCAGCATGGGGCTAAGCAGGACAAGGAGGCCTCTCCCGTTGAAGAGTTTACATGTCTTTGGGAGCACAGACACGGGAAACAACCAGGACAAGATGTAATGGGGAAGTTGATTGCAATACCTTGCTTTGTGTTGACTTGGGACAAGCGAATTGGCATCTCTGATCAATTCCCCCATTGGTAAAGGAGAATTAAAAATCTGAACCTTACAGGGTTCCTTTGAGAATTAAATGAGAAAAATTATGTACAAGCGCCAGCCATTAGGAAGCATTCAATAAATCCTAGAGGATTCTGGATGTGGCCTTACTATTCCTTCCATGGGGAATGGGGGAAACAGGGGTTATAAATAATTAAGATATTTCTGGGAACTCCCTTGCAGGTGGTGAACTCCTCAGTGATGAGATACCATGCAGAGATTGGGAGATTCCAAGTGAGCACTGTGTAAAGAAAGAGGTTTGATGAAACGATTATACAGACTCACACTGTTCTCCACACCTGAGTCTAGGGGAAACGACTTGGATTTTCACATAGAAAGATCCAGACTTGGATCCACCTACCAATTGGGTGATTTAGACAAGTTATTCTGAACCTCTACTTTCTCATCTGTAAAATGGGGATAATAATATACCCAACCAGCAGGGTCATTGTGAGAAGTAATTTAACATTTATGGAAGTGTCGGGTGCCATGATGAATTCCCCACACCCATAAAACGCTGTGGACACAGTTCAAATCTCTGCCTCCGAGAAACAAAAGCAGAGCATCCAAAAAAGCCAGCCTAAGTGTTGGAGAAACTTAGAGAAATAGTGATGCTGTGAGGACAGAGTGAAAAGATGTGATTTGGAAAGACAGACTAAGAGATGAAGAGAGTTTACACACAGTCATGATGGGCTAAACTAAGATTCTGCAGATCCAGGAAGATCAGGAAAAGGTAGGTTGCTAGATTAACTCTCAGACAGGGGGCCCAGTTACTTGAATCTTAAATAAACAACAAATACTTTTAAAATATGAGAATAAGCGTGTTCCAAATTTTGCATGTCTCCTCACCCAATATTGTGGGGGACATATGTATACTAAAAATGGAGTCATTGTTTGTCTGAAATTCAAATGTAAGTGGGCATTCTGTATTTTTATTTGCTACATCTGGCAACCTTAGAAAGAAGGCACCACCTTTGAGAAAGGCAAACTGAGGACAAATCAAAGTTTCTTTCTCAGGGTTACAGGAGTGTGGAGAGTCATGACCTGCCCCTCCCCCATGTCACCCACAAAAGCAGCAGCACAGATTTAGAAATTAAGATTCTAGAGAGGTTAGAAGGCAGAAGGTAAAAAGCACAATTTCCAGACAGTTGAATAAGTTAGAGGTCAAAGAAAACCTGAGCTTGACTGAGACTTTTTTAATATTAGTTTTTGTTTTGGAAAATTTCAAACATACCCCAAAGTAGAGAAAATAGTATGATGAACTCCCACATTCTCATCGCTGGACCTCAGCTCATGGTCGATCTTGTCGTACCTACACCCAGCTCACCTCTCTTTCTCCACTCGATGATTTTGAATCAAATCTCAGGCATCGTGTTTTTTTTTACCTTTAAATATTTCAGTACGTGTCTCTAAACACAAAGATTTTATTAAGCACAACCACAATATAATTATGACATTTTAAAAAACCTTTATGATTTCTCGATAGCATTAAGTATCTAGTCAATGTTCAATTTCCCCTTATTGTCTTACCAGTCCTCTTATAGTTTGTTCAAATCAGGATCCAAACCAGGTCCATTCATAGAAGTTGACTAATAATGTATTTTAGGTCTCTTTTATTCTGTTGATCCTTTCTGCCCTGCCCTCTTTTTTTTTTTTTTTTTTAATTTGCAATTTATTTGTTAAGGAAATTGGGTAGTTGGACCTATAGTTTTCCCCCGTCTGGATTTTGCTGAGTGCATCACCGTGTGCTCCCCTCCCTCCTCCTCCACCCCACATCCCTACCTAGAGGCTTGAATAGGCTTGGCTCAATCACTTGGGAAGGTGACCTCAAGAATGTCTGTTGGTATGTATGTATGTATGTTTTCATTCATTCATTCATTCATTCATTCATTTGGTGGCTGGCCTGTAACAGGGATCGAACCCTGGACTTTGGTGTTATCAGCACTACTTTCTAACCGAGCTAACCAGCCAGCCCTTGGTCTCTTTTTATGTTGTTAACAGCAATTGATGATCACTGCCTAGGTCTATTGTTTCATTAGGGGGTGACTGAGTTTTCATTTTGTTATGCTCTGTTACAGCTTTATTGAAGTACAATTGATTTACGATGAATTGCACATATTTAAAATGTACAACTTGATTTGTTTTAAAATATGTACACACCTGTGAAACCATCATCACAGTCAAGATGATGAACATATTTGTCACATCCATCACCTTGAAAAGTTGCCTCATGCCTCTTGGTAATGCCTCCCTCTCACTCCCATCCCCAGGCAATCACTGATCTGCTTTCTGTTACTATAGATTGTTTGCACTTTCTAGAGTTTCCTATACATGGAATCACACGTATATACCCCTTTTTGTCCGGCTTCTTTCACTCAGCATAATTATTTTGTGATTTACCCATGTTTTACATGTCAGTAGTTCATTCCTTTTTATTGCTGAGTAGTATTCCATTACATGGATGTACCACAGTTTGTTTATCCAATCACCTGTTGATGGACATTTAGATGTTTCCAGTTTTTAGCTATTACAATGAAGCTGCTGTAAACATTTGTGTACAAATTTTAATACAAACATATGTTTCACTTTCTCTTGGGTAATATGTAAAAGCAAAATAACTAGATCATATGGTAGGTGTATGTTTAACTTTTAAAGAAAATTCCTAACAGTTTTTTCCCAAAAATTCCAAACAGGTTTTACCGTATTATATTCCCACCAGCAGTGTATTAGAGTTCCAGTTGCTCCACATTCTCATCAACACTTAATACAGTCTGTCTTTTTTATGATCGTCATTGTAATGGTGTGCAGTGGTGTCTTATGGTATTTTAATTCACACTTCCCCAGTGAGTAATGATGTTGAGCATCATTTCATGTGCTTGTCACCTACATATCTTCTTTGGTGAAGTGTTTGTTCAAATCTTTTCTCATTTTCATTGGGTTGGTTGTTTTCTTACTATTGATATATGATTAGAAAATATTTACTCCCGGAATATGACTGCCCTTTCAGTTTGTAACAGTGTCTTTCAAAGAGTAGAAGTTTTACATTTTGATGAAGTCCAATTTATCAAAATTTTCTTTTCTGGATTGTGCTTCTATTGTTGTATCTAAGAAGTGATTGCCTACCTAACGCAAGGGGGTGACTGAGTTTTAAAGCAGGTCTATATCTAGAATTTTGGGATTGATCTATGGAAGTTTCAGATGTGGGTTACAAGGGTGGCCAGACTACTCAGTGGTGCCTTGCCCCATTCTTACCACCTTCAGTCCTGCACCACATCCCTCAGGCTTCTGTCAGAAACCATCTCCCAGGGGAAAGGGAAAACCCATAGTCTCTCTGCCAACTCCTACCTTGAGCATCCTCTTCCCTAGGACAGGAGACACCCTTTCCCCACCCAGTGTCAGGGAAGAGCAAGGCTGTGTTGGCGGGGTGGCACAGCGTGGCATTACGGAGCTTTTCAATGCAGACTTCCTCACTTACCAGCTGTAAGACTGGGCATTTCCCTCAAACACAGTATCCTCCTCTGCAAAGTTGAGGTGACAAAGGACCTACCTTCTAAGTTGTAGTAAAGACTAAAGGAGTTAAGTCAGAGAATGTACTCAAGCACTGGTAGCTAGTATTGTCATTGGGTTAGTTGGTAATACAAACCTTGGCTGGAGGCCCTAACTAATCCTCCCCCCACTCTTGTCTTTTCAGACAGATATTGGGTTTATCTACCATTCTCCAGGTAGGTAACAGTTGTTGCAAATATGTGTGTCTTCTGAGAAAAATCAGGCCAGAGTCTAAACACCTCAAAATCTCCATATGTTCAACACATGGTAGGGGTTATTAGAGGGTGTAAATAATTTTCTGTCCTTGATTTTACTGTACTTTATTGTATTTTATATTACCCTATAATGATAGCATCTTTCTCTGAAAAACTCAGGGTATCCCATTGGGTGAAATGCTAACCTTTTATTGCAACCCTGGGCTTGATTTCTATTTTTTGAGGCCAGAATTGGGAGATTGATGTTTGAGTGGAGGCTTCCACCATGACCTGGCCACAACATACATACCAGATTGAGATTTGGATTTGGAGGTGAGGAAAATGCTTGCCTCTATAGTGTCTAGCTCCAGACCAGGCCAGTAACTACAGTGGGTTTCCAGGGTGGGAATAGGAGTCCCTCTTCCCTAGAGGCGATGGTCGGCAGCCTTGTGCGTGCACTATCATGCACTATCATTACTTATTGGTAAGAGTGGCTCCCATTTTCCTCTGCCACAGGATGGAAACCAGGATACATGAGACATGTTTCCACCCCCTTCTCCCCCAGAAACAAAGACCAGTTTTAGAGACTGAAGGCTGGTCTCCCATGGCCCCTCTGTCTCTCCAGGTCACACACTCCTGAGGAAATGGTTAGGCCTCTGCCAACCAAATAATCCTGGCAGTGGCGTGAGAGGCTACCTGAAAGTCACCATCTGTGCCCTTGGTGTGGGAGACCAGGCCTTGGTGAGACTTCCCCCAGTAACATATCCCAGTAACATTTCCTTCCCCAGCTGCTTCCTTAGGGCTTCCCTGGGCCCTCAAAGTGGCTATTTACCTTCACAGCCTTCCCTTTGTCTGCTCTGTCACTGCAAGGTGACCCACTTCCCCTGCACCAAATAGGAGAAGTGGGGAAGCAAAGCCTGGTGGCCTTGGCTGTGACCTCTCCATAACCTTGACCCTACTAGCTCTCTGTTCTCTCTAGATGGATCAAAAGCTGCCCTACGTGGCTGAAGACACTGATATTAAGATCTTCAAGTCAACAGCAGTCCCAGTCAACATAGCTTACTTACAGTTCTTCATCTACTGCGCAGAAGACCTTCATCTCAGTTAGGGTCAGGGTGGCAGAGGGGAGGAGGCAACCCTGAGGTTCCCCACATAATGGCACCCTGGATCCTCATGGAGCTTCCTCATTCCTTTTGACACTAACTGAAGATTTGGGGTGGGGGACAGGGTGAGACTGAAATCCACCAAGAATTGCTTTATGAAGTTCCTATGGCTACCCTTTCAAACGGGCCCCATGCCCCTGACCTGTCTTTGATACCCAGATGAAGACTCAAGGTTCCCATTTTTTTTTTTTTTCCTTTTTTTTTGTCTTTTTTCGTGACCGGCAACGGATTGCAACCCTCAGTGTTGCGCCTGTACCGGACCAGGACCGGCCACGGGATCGCAACCCTCAGTGTTGCTCCCGCCCCTTGCTCAGCCAGTGAGCGGCCGGTCTGTATGTGGGATCTGAACCCTCGGCGGGAGCGCCACCGCGCTTCCCAAGCAGCGCACTATAGCAGTGCGCCACCGGCCGGCCCTAGTTAAACTT